>NC_015329.1:2500-177338 GCF_000194455.1 Cryptomonas paramaecium
TCCAGTCCTCAAGGTTCTCACTTGAATATATGCTACTTCCACCAAGATCTGCACTCAAGAATGCTCCATTTTGGCTCACGCGCAAAACTTCGACGCAAACTCGACGCCCTCCTACTCGCCGAAAAAAAAACACAAAATTTTTCGACGGCAATGTATCGGTCACGTGCTTAGCGCCATCCATTTTCAGGGCAAGTGCATTCGGCAGGTGAGTTGTTACACACTCTTTAGCGGATATCGACTTCCATGACCACCGCCCTGCTGTCTATATGCACTAACACCTTTTATGGTTTCTAAATAAGCACGTAGTGAGGCACCTTAACATCGCTTTCGGTTCATCCCGCATCGCCAGTTCTGCTTACCAAAAATGGCCCACTAAGAGCATACATCGTCTAAACATGTTCAACCAAGCAACATGCTTTTCTTACCTGTTTAAAGTTTGAGAATAGGTCGAAAAAACTGAATTTCCCGAATCCTCTAATCATTCGCTTTACCTGATAAGACTGTAAATGCTCCAGCTATCCTGAGGGAAATTTCGGAGGGAACCAGCTACTAGATAGTTCGATTGGTCTTTCGCCCCTATATCCAGGTTTGAGCATCGATTTGCACGTCAGAACGCCTTCGGACTTCCACCAGAGTTTCCTCTGGCTTCATCCTACCCAGACATAGTTCACTATCTTTCGGGTCTCAGTATTCATGCTCTTCCCATTGAACGTGTTGTCTTTTTTTTTTTTTCTCTTTTCTTAGCCTTTTAACAATAAAAAACAATAAAAAAGAAAGAAAAAAAGGCACATACTGTCGTTCGGGTGATGAGTTTCAATTCAGATATAAACCGAAAAGAATTTACACCTTCTCTCTCCCTTGGTTTTACCCAAAAGAAAGAAAAATCGCTTTCACTGCGCACAAGAGTTTACATACTCGAATACTTGCATGAATACTGAACTCCTTGGTCCGTGTTTCAAGACGGGTCGAATAAAGTCTTTTCTTTAAGTTTTGTTTTTTTTCTGGGTCTTACCTACCTAGTTTTTTTTTCTTTTACACGTAAAAGAAAAAAAAACTAGGTAGGTAAGACCCAGAAATCTCTCCAAAAGAGAAATAGAACAGCTTCCGTGTCTATAGCCAAAAAAAAACCGAAACAACGATTTTTATTACACAAAATATACATATAAGGAAGTACATAAAATAAACATCTTCTATACATATATCTCTTTACGCTAACAAAAAGGAAACTGACATAAAACTTAAAACCGAAGCCATTGTATTGTTACTTACAGAAATGACAAAACAGAAAAATGATAAAAAAAACTTCGATTTTTCTTTTTCAACACGAAACCATTCCTTTATTAAAAAAAAATGAAACATGCATGAAAAAACATAAAACTCCATTCGCTTTTCCCCTAAACAATTTCAAGCACTATTTCACTCTCTTCTCAAAGTTCTTTTCATCTTTCCCTCGCGGTACTTGTTCTCTATCGGACTCTTGTCTATATTTAGCTTTAGATGAAGTATACCACCCAATTAGAGCTGTACTCCCAAACAACTCGACTCGACCAAAGCGCGCTTATATGAAAAAACAATCAGAAGAACAAATCGTTCCACAACGGGGCTATCACCCTCTTTGGCGCTCCTTTCCAGAAGACTTTTTTCGAAAAAAAAAGAACGATTTGAAATATCCGCATCGCGCTTCTACAGACTACATCACCAACAAAAAACTATTTGCTAGTTTAAAATCTTGAGCTATTCCTGATTCGCTCGCCGCTACTAAAGGAATCCTAGTTAGTTTCTTTTCCTCCGCTTAATAATATGCTTAAGTTCAGCGGGTGATCTTACCTAAATTGAGATTATACATACAAAAAAACACAAAAATAAACCGTAAATTTATACGCGTATAAAAAATACGCGTATAAAAAGCTATTTAACAAGTTTTATCAGTTAAATTCTGTCAGAAACAAACATAATACTCAAAAAGGTATGTGTATTTTGACAGCTTTCTTTTTCTTTTTTCTTTTACAAACAATATTTCGCAAAAGAAAAAAGAAGAAACATACAAAAAATACACGCCAATTGCATTCAAAAAATCAATGACTTCTTTTTTTTACAAGTCGCCAACCACACTATTTTTCGCGATTTGCTGCGTTCGTCATCGATACAAGAGCCAAGATATCCATTGTTAGGGGGGATTTTTTTTTTCTTTTTTTCTGCAAATTAAATAAATTCTAACACATATAATTTCTTTTTCAATGATCCTTCCGCAGGTTCACCTACGGAAACCTTGTTACGACTTCTCCTTCCTCTAGATGATAAGGTTCACTGAACTTTTCCTCCTTTTTTTCTCTCAGCTTGCCAAAAAATACACATTTTTGCAACCACAAAACTGCATTCCTTTTCGATAAACAGATAAAAAAAAAAGCGTACCAAGAACATTTCACCGGATCATCCAATCAGTAGGAGCGACGGGCGGTGTGTACAAAGGGCAGGGACGTATTCAGCGCGAGTTGATGACTCACGCTTACAAGGCATTCCTCGTTCAAGACAAATAATTCCAATCGTCTATCCCTATCACGATGCAGATTACAAGATTCCCCAAACCTTTCGATCCAGAAACAAAACTCGTTGTTTGCATCATTGTAGCGCGCGTGCGGCCCAGAACATCTAAGGGCATCACAGACCTGTTATTGCCTTATTCTTCCATTTGCTATTCGCAAATCGTCCTTCTAAAAAAAGAACATAAATCCCCACGATATAGCATATTAAACTATATGTGAAAAAAAACGCTTAATTAGTAAGTTAAGGTCTCGTTCGTTAACGGAATTAACCAGACAAATCACTCCACCAACTAAGAACGGCCATGCACCACCACTCATAGAATCAAGAAAGAGCTCTCAATCTGTCAATCCTTCCTATGTCCGGACCTGGTAAGTTTCCCCGTGTTGAGTCAAATTAAGCCGCAAGCTCCACGCCTGGTGGTGCCCTTCCGTCAATTCCTTTAAGTTTCAGCCTTGCGACCATACTCCCCCCAGAACCCAGAGACTTTGATTTCTCATAAAGATACTGATAGAGTCGTATTAATACATCTACCAATCTCTAGTCGGCATAGTTTATAGTTAAGACTACGACGGTATCTAATCGTCTTCGATCCCTTAACTTTCGTTCTTGATCAATGAAAACATCCTTGGCAAATGCTTTCGCAGTCGTTCGTCTTCCGTAAATCCAAGAATTTCACCTCTAGCTACGGAATACGAATGCCCCCAACTATTCCTATTAATCATTACTTTGGCTCTAAAAAAGACGCATATATCATATGCGTCTTTTTCCAACAAAAAATAAAACCAAACGTCTTATTCTATTATTCCATGCTAAAATATATAAGCAACAAAAAAATGCCTGCCATGAACACCATATTTTGCTCACGGTAAAAAAAAGTTTTTTCTTCTTTCATCAAAAGAAGAAAAAACAACAAAGAAATTTCTTATTTTTTTTAAAAAAAAAAAAGAAGCATATTCCCTTCACTCCGATTGTATTCGATACAATCAGAATGAGAAATACGCAAACTTTTTCATAAAAATGTCAAGATTCGACTACGAGCTTTTTAACTGCAACAACTTTAGTATACGCTATTGGAGCTGGAATTACCGCGGCTGCTGGCACCAGACTTGCCCTCCAATGGATCCTCGTGAAGGGGTGTAAACTATCCTCATTCCAATCAATAAACCTAAAAAAAAGGCCTACGATCGTTATTTTCTGTCGCTACCTCCCTGAATCAGGATTGGGTAATTTGCGCGCCTGCTGCCTTCCTTGGATGTGGTAGCCATCTCTCAGGCTCCCTCTCCGGAATCGAACCCTAATTCTCCGTTACCCGTCAACACCACGGTAGGCCACTACCCTACCGTCGAAAGTTGATAGGGCAGAAATTTGAATGATTTATCGCCGGCTTCCTTGATTTTTCTTAAACACAAAAAAAGCCTTGCGATTTGGAAAAGTTATTATGATTCACCTCACAAACCATACCAAGATTAGTACAGGATAGACTTCTCTCGATAGCTGGTTTTTGATCTAATAAATCCCGCTTTTACAGATAAAAAAAACAAATATATATAAAAAAAGCGATGGAGCATGTATTAGCTGTAGTTTCCTACGGTTATCCACGTAGTTTCTTTTCTACCGTACGATCAAATAAACTATAACTGTTGTAATGAGCCATTCGCAGTTCTACTGTACAAAATCGTTTGCACTTAGACATGCATGGCTTAATCCTTAGAACAAGCATATAACCACTGGCAGGATCAACCAGGTATTTTTTTTTTCTTTTTTTTTCGATTTATAAAAAAAAAAGAAAAAGAAAAAAAAAATGAAAGTTTTTCAAAAAACACACCGCAAAACGTGCTTTTTTCTACGACAAAATATAAAAACAAAAAAGCAACCAAATTAATCAGACTCTGCTACAGAACATGTTTTCTCCACAATATATGATATTGTTCACATACAAAAAAGAAAGAAATTCCCCCTCTTTTTCCCAAAAAAAGAAAAAAAATCACCCCAAAGAAAAAAAAACCTAGAAAAAGCACATACCAGCGTACTTATTCTTTTTTTTTCTCAACAGATTTCTCTCTCTCTTCTTTACCAAAAAAGATCTTTACACTTTTTCCGACAAAAAAAAGAAAGAAAGAAAAAAAAAGTGATTATTCGTTTTACATACTTTTATTTCTTACAAGTATTACAGAGATAACAAACCCTATTCATCTATAGAATGAATATAAATGCTCATTTGGTTAAAAATGCCTATAGAAGTGTTTTATACCGTCAAAAGTAAAAACAAAAAACATGGCTGCGAAAAGAATACAGAAAGAATTGAAAGATTTAGCACGAGATCCTCCGTCCAATTGTTCAGCGGGACCGGTTGGAGAAAACATCTTTAAATGGACAGCTTCCATCATAGGACCAGTGGATTCTCCTTATACGGGAGGAATATTTTTTTTGTCAATAACTTTTCCGCCCGATTATCCATTTAAGCCTCCTCGGATGCAATTTGTTACAAAAATTTACCATCCTAACATCAATTCAAATGGAAATATATGTTTAGATATACTCAGAGACCAATGGAGTCCTGCTCTTACAATTTCAAAAGTTCTTTTATCGATTAGTTCTTTGCTTACAGATCCTAATCCTGACGATCCTCTAGTTCCTGAAATAGCAAAAGTTTTTAAAGAAAATCGATCACGTTATGAAGCAACAGCTCGTGAGTGGACACAACGTTATGCCATCTAGAGAAAAAAAAAAAGAAATAGTAATTTTAATTAATAATTTAACTACAACATAATTTTTGAATTTGTAAGGTTGTTTCCATATTTCTATTTTGGAATGTATTTCTTTTTTTTAATGTATACTTTTTTCTTCAATAATTTCTTTCGTCTTTTTATAGCTTTATAAATAATATCGTTTTGTAGAGAATCCATTTTCATTTTTCTCCATTCCAATTGTCTGTATAAAATGCGAACTAAATTCGGCTCTTTTGCACACAACACTTTGATCAGAACACTTTGATCAGAAACCAATCGAAGAGGAACTAAGAATTTGATTATATCTGGATCTGGAATAAAAACAGGATTTTGAATAGTGGTGACGTGAATATTTTCTAGAAAGTTATTTCTACAAGTTCTGCGCAATGGAAGAGACTTGTACCATAAACTTGTTTTTATTTTGAAAAGAGTAATTCGTTTGGATGGATCGATAATGAAGATTGATAATAAAAGATCTTTACATTCTGGAAAAATAGTATCAGGAATGGAAAGAGATTCAAATCTTATTTTGTTAAAAAGCCGTTTCATATTGTCATTTTCTTCATCAAAGGGGAGTTTGCCTGTTAACAATGCATATAGTATCACTCCACAAGACCATATATCAGCTTTCATTCCGTCATACGGTTCGTTTGAAAAAACCTCGGGTGACGCATAGTGAGGAGAACCGCAAAAAGTTTTTAATAATTCATTGGAAACGTTCAGCGACGCCATGCCAAAATCTGCTATTTTTATAGTTTGTATTTTATCTAGAAGAATGTTTTCGAGTTTAAGGTCTCTGTGACATATTCTATATCGATGACAATATTCTATTCCGGAAACAATTTGTTGAAAAAAGCATAGCGCCTCTCGGTTATGGAGCTGTCCTTTTTTTACGAGGTAATTAAATAATTCTCCATGTGAAGCATATTCAATAACAAGGAACAAATAGGTCGAATCTTCTAGTACATCAAATATTTTGATAATATGGGGATGAAACATTAATTTCATGACAGATATTTCACGATGAATCTTTATTTTTAAATCAGGTTTTTTGGAAAACAAAATTTTTCGAATAATCTTGACACTAACCTTTTTGTTAGTTTTTGAATGATACGCTAGCTTAACTTTACCTATTGCACCTATTCCTAGCGTTTTTTTTAAAATATAAGGTCCTATGAATTTTTTATGTAAATACCGATCATCCGTTGACACTGTATTCATTTATGCAAGCATATGTATATGTAATTCTATTTCAGTTTTTTTTTATTCTTAACCGATTTGTATATCCACATTTTTTTTTTCTGCAATTTTTAGCTTTACAATGAAGTCTCGCGTAACATTTTCTACAAATCATTTTTTCACAATTAACCTTTTTCGCAATTGCAGCAAGTGTAGGTTCTATCATCTTTTTTTTTTTATCTGCTTCTTTACTATTATATAAAATTAAAAACTATACAAATATACTCAACTACAACAATCAAAAAAATGTTGCTATGTTTTTTTTTCTTTAAGAATACAAACTACCGAAGATCCCCTGATAACACAAAGCCCTATATTTCTACATTTCCAAATATTAGAATTTTCTAACTTATATTCTATACATTTATATAAAACTATATTTGTATGTGTATCACAACCTAAAAAAATCCTTTTAAAATTTTGTTATTTTTTAAAAGGATTTTAATTTTTGATCCATTTGTTATGTTATTGAAAATCATATTTTTGTATTAAAATATTTTGTAACTTCTAATGATTCTAGAATATGTTTAAATAGAACATTCTATCATTAGTTAAAAAGTATAAGGTTGTATCATATAAAATGTGTGAAATTGAAAAATATGAATTCCAAGCAGAAATCAATCAGCTTATGAGCTTAATTATCAATACTTTTTACTCGAATAAAGAAATATTTTTGAGAGAACTTATTTCAAATGCATCTGATGCTTTGGATAAAATAAGATACCAGTCTTTGACAGATAAAAATGTTTTAGATTCCGAACCTAAACTCGAAATCAGAATAGTTGCTGATAAAAATTTTAAAACAATTTCGATATTGGATACCGGAGTAGGAATGAATAAGGTTGATTTGATAAACAATTTAGGAACTATTGCTAAATCAGGTACAAAAAGTTTCATGGAGGCTCTTCAAGCTGGAGCTGACGTTTCCATGATAGGTCAGTTTGGTGTTGGATTTTATTCCGCTTATCTTGTAGCTGACAAAGTAACTGTAGAAACAAAAAGCAACGACGATGACGCTTATATATGGGAAAGTGCAGCAGGAGGGAGTTTCACTATCAAAAAAAGTTCTTCTTTTGAACTGAAAAGAGGAACAAAAGTAACATTGAGTCTAAAAGAAGATCAGCTTGAATATTTAGAAGAAAGAAGATTAAAAGAACTTGTTAAAAAACATTCAGAATTTATAAATTATCCAATCAATTTATGGGTAGAGAAAGAAGTAGAGAAAGAAGTAGAAGTTTCGGAAGAAAATCAAAAAGAAGAACCCAAAAAAACAAAAAAGATCAAAGAAATAACACATGAGTGGCAATTTCTTAACAAAAGCAAGCCTATCTGGACCAGAAAACCAGAAGAAATTACGAGAGACGAATATTCGTCTTTTTATAAAAGTTTAACAAATGACTGGGAAGATCATTTGGCAGTAAAACATTTCTCCGTCGAGGGACAATTGGAATTCAAAGCTCTTCTTTTCATTCCAAAACGTGCTCCATTTGATTTATTTGAACCAAGAAAAAAAATGAACAATATAAAATTATACGTAAAGCGAGTATTCATAATGGATAGCTGTGAAGAATTGATACCGGAATATTTGAATTTTATCAAAGGTGTCGTCGATTCAGAAGACTTACCTTTGAACATTTCTCGTGAAACTTTACAACAAAACAAAGTTTTAAAAGTTATAAGAAAAAATATAGTAAAAAAGTGTCTTGAAATGTTCATAGAAGTAAACGAGAATAAAGATGATTCTAAAATATTTTATGACCAGTACTCGAAAAACATAAAACTTGGCATACACGAAGACTCTCAAAACAGGGCAAAGTTGGCTGATTTGCTAAAATATAAATCTTCTCGTTCTCCGGATGATTATACTACTTTGAAAGAATATATTTCTAGAATGAAAACAAACCAAAGTGGGATTTTTTATATAACGGGAGAAAGTCAAAAAGGAATAGAAAATTCTCCATTCTTAGAAAAACTAAAACAAAGAGGATACGAAGTGCTATATATGACTGAACCCATCGACGAGTATTGTGTACAACAGCTTAAAGAGTACGAGGGAAAAAAATTAATATGCGCAACCAAAGAAGGTTTGGCTTTATCTGAAAACGAAGAAGAAAAACAAGGTAAAGAAGAAGAAAAACAAAAATGTGAAAGTTTATGCAAATTAATTAAAGAAGTTCTTGGAGAAAAAATTGAAAAAGCTGTAGTATCAGAAAGATTGTCAGATTCCCCTTGTATTTTAGTTACTGGAGAATACGGATGGTCGGCTAATATGGAAAGAATAATGAAAGCACAAGCTTTGAGAGACAATTCATTGTCTATGTATATGTCTAGCAGAAAAACAATGGAAATTAATCCTAAAAATTCTATCATTGTAGAAATTAGGGAGAGAATTGCTGTTGATAAAAACGATAAAACAGTTCGAGACTTAATTAACCTACTTTTCGACACTGCTCTTCTTACATCTGGGTTTTCGTTGGAAGAGCCTCATATCTTCGCTCAAAGAATTCATAGAATGATTAAACTTGGGTTAAGCATAGATGAAGACAATGAAAATCAAGAAAAAAAGAATGATATGCCCGTACTAAACAACCAAATCAACGAGGATATGGAGGCTGTCGATTAAACAACATGCACTATTTTAGTTTAAGATTAATAAAATAGCAAAAACAAATTAACGTTCATGGCTATAAGCAGCGAAAAATATTTTTGGGAAAAAAAAACGCATGTTTTTTTTGGAAAATCAAATAGGAAAAGTCTAAAATTTTTTAACAAAAAAATCTTGATAACATCGATTCCAAATGGTTTTTTAAAGATTATAGGTAAACAAAATAGAAAAAGCTTTCTAAAAAAAAAAAAATATTTTTTGTTAGCATTAGGAAACGTAATCGTATATAACAAAGAAGAACTATTGATTAATATAAAAAGTATTAAATTCAAAATAAAGAAAGCACAAAATATTCTCCATGAAAACGTAATCAATATAATCCAGGATCACAAAATTTTGATCGACGCTGGTACATGCGTACAATTCTTAAAATTATCAATTTTTTAACATCGATTCGTATATAAGTTAATTTTTTAGAAAATTTTCGTTTTTTTTATATAAAATTATTTCTTTGCTCTTTTACAGTGAAAAATTAAAAGTATATCAATCCAATATCATCTATTTTTTTTCGATAAATGTTTTTACAACTTTTGAAAATTTTTTTAAAAAATAAAAAAATAATTTTATATAAAAAAACAAAATACAACGAATTTATACAAAATGAATTATTATATCATATTTTTAGCTATTTTTTATCCAATACCTTTTTCTTGAACTTGGAAATGCTAATAAAATATATATCATTTTATAAAAAAAATATTTTTTTTTTATTTCAAGAATTCAAACAAACTTCAACTTTTATAAACATAAACCAATTGTCAAAAAAAAAGTATATATTAAAAAATTTTTCCAAAAGTTTTTTTTTTCATTCTCAATATATGCTAATTTCAAAAATCAAAAATCTAATAATAAGAAAAATTAACCCAATTCTATCTACGTGCATACAATTCGAATACTTGTTTAAAAAAAAAGCAAAACTCAATTCTTTTTTTTTAAACAAGACATTTTTATGCAACTTTTGTATTTATAATCGAACAGGAAACGCTTATGAGTTTAAAAAAACCTATTCAATTATAAAGAAAATACAAAATTACACGTGTTATTCAACCTTGAATTTAATAAAAAAAAGATGTAAAACAGCCGTTGATCGATTTTTAATAACGTTGTTTCAACTAAGAATAAATCTTGAAAATGAATGGTATTTTAGGATATACTGCGCGATAAATCATACGAGTTTCCAAAATCTATTTGAAAATTTTTCTAAAAAAAATCTAGTTTACAAAAAATTTTTTCATTTCGAAGACTTTTTAATTTTATCTGAAATAAGAACACAAAAAAAAAAAACGCAGTATACATAAACTTTAAATTGAATAAAATTCACGCATATTTAAGAACAAGCGGTAATAAATGTCATATCAACATGGAACAATTGTTTAACGCATTGATAAGCTTGTGTTTGTGTAAAAAACTAAAGCTTGGGTATCTTATATGGAAAGTTCAAAAAAACAACAAAAAAAATCAAGTTCTTTTTACATTGAAAAAAATTTTCAAAAAAGAAATAAAATATAAGATAAGAAAAAAATTAATGTTTAAAAAATATATTATAGTTAAAAATTTTAAGCAAGATCACATAGACAATCGGCATCAAATATATTCTTTTTTTTGTTTAAAAATTTTTATGAATAAATTTTTAAACAAAATATTTCGTGAAATTGGACAAATTTCAAATATTATACAACAATCATATTCAAAACAAAAAAAGTTAAAAAATGTTCTTTTATTTTTGAAAAAAATTAATCTAATTGAAAAAACTAAAATTGATCACAAGAATATAAAAAAATTCAACTCGAAATCATTTGATGCCATATATATCCAAAAAAGTAATATGCCTGCAAAATTTATTGGAAATGAAAACTACAAAAACAATGCAAATATAAAGTGTATATCGAATTATGCTTTAAATTTATTTAAATTTTTATTTCAAAAAACTAACCAATTGAAAAAAAAAAATATATCACCGAATTTTAAGAAAACGACTCAACTGAAAATTTTAAAATTTAAATTGTTATATTTATTTATATTTATGTTCAAAACAAAAAAGTTTTATTCCACATTGATTCGTAAGGTCGTTGAGTATGATATCATTCTTACGATATCAATGTTTTTGCGAAAAAAAAATTTGTCAAACAATAAATTACATGTAAAATATGCTAAAAAAAAGATTAATTTCCAAATGCATAAATTTTTTTTTTCAAAAAAAAATTTATGCATTTTTTACAGAACAAAAATTTCGATACCGTGTAAATTCTGTTTAATTTATACAAAAAAAAGGTATTTTTTTAATGTAGTAGTTATTGAAATTTTCTTAAAAAATTTATTTAGATCATATAAACTTAGATCTAAAATTATACCAGAATACCTGAAAGACTTTTTTCAATTAAAATTCAATCATATATTTGTTTTAAAAGATCCGTCTTATAGAAAAATAAAAAAAACATTCGTAAATAAAATTTTCAGGAGTAATTTAAAATTTAAAGCTTATTTTCAATCAAATTAAAAAACGTGAAATTTAAATACCAAAATATAAAATAATAATAAAATTATTAAATTAAAGATAACAAGTAATTCTTTTTGGAAAAAATAAGCTTTGTTAAAAAAGAATGAAATTGGAAAGAGTAAAAAAATTGTTTTTAACTTGTAAGATTTATCATTTTAGATCAATAATTTTAGCAATTGGGCTTAACGATAAAAAAATATATTACCTATATTATATATGGTGTAAATATTCTTCAAAAAAAAATACTTCTATTCTTTGGTGTTATAAAAACGATTCCCATAAAAACAAAATAAGCTCGAAAAATAATTATTTAAATAAAAAATGGAATTTTCCCAATCTTCTAAATATTCGATACTGTTATTATAATGAAGTGAATAAAATATTAGGCAACACGTTCGGTATGTGTATATTACAGGATTTTAGATTTTTGACTCCAAATATTTTGGCTAAAACAATAGAAACGGTCGAAGGAGGAGGTTCGGTACTTTTTTTAGTTAAAACTATGAAAAATTTAGACGATATCTACCATATGTCAATGGATGTTTACAAAAACTTCAAATCAGAGTCTTATGAAAAAATTACTGGGCGTTTTTGCGAACGTTTTTTATTTTCTTTAAATTCTTGTTCTACTTTTCTAGCAATTGACGAAAATTTAAAAAATTTATTCTCAAGTAGTTATTCGAGTATTGAATTTAAAAACCTGTACAATAAAATTTATTCAAAATCAATTCATAATAAAAAGGCCTTCTTTTTGTTATTGAAAAGTGTAAAAAATTTAAAACCTTTTGGTAAATTGATTGAAAAAACAAAAACTTTTGACCAGGCAAAAGCTTTACTTGCTCTTGTAGAAGCTATATCAGATAGAAAAACAAAAACAAAAACAATATTAACATCTGCACGAGGAAGAGGTAAATCCGCTGTAATGGGATTAGCTACTTCGGCCGCTATAGCATATGGATATGGAAATATATACATATCAGCTATCGACCCCGAAAACCTGAATATATATTTTGCTTTTGTTTTAATTGGATTGAAATGTTTAAAATACGAGGAGAACAAACATTTTCAAATCATACAAGATACTAAAATGAAGTTTATTAAAAAAATAAAAATTCATTGTACTCATGAACAAAACGTAATTTTTTTATTTCCTAGCGAAATAGAATCATTTGAAAAACAAATCGAGCTATTGATCATAGATGAAGTAGCTTCGATACCAATGCGTTTTTTAGAATCTTTGCGCGAATCGTTCTTAGTTTTCATGAGTTCCACTGTTTCTGGATACGAAGGAACTAGTCATTACTTTAGTTTTAAGGTTATTAAAAAACTGAAAAAAAAGTTTCAAAATAAAGACATTTTAGATAAAAATTTATCACCAGTTCAAGAAATAAAACTAAACGAACCGATTCGTTATTCTTTCTACGATCCGGTGGAAAAATGGTTAAACGAACTCTTATGTTTAGATAACAAATTACCCTCAGCCTTATTGCAAAATTGTCCAAACCCTAATTGTTGTAAACTTTTTTTAGTAGACAGAAATGCATTAGTCATTTCAAACAAGTTTACTAATTGTTTTTTTCAAAAAATATTTACCATATTAACTTCTAGTCATTATAGAAATTCTCCAAATGACTTGCAAATGCTTTATGACGCTCCTTCTCATAGAATTATGGTTCTCTTAAATTTATTAACTTTTTCAGTTGGGATTGTTCCTGATATAATCGGAGCCTTACATATTTCGTATGAAGGAAAAATCTCGAAAAAATTTTCAGAAAAAATATTAACCAAAATTATAAAAACAAAGGGAGATTTGATACCTTGGGTTATCTCTAAAAATTTTATGGACTCTAGTTTTACCGAAATGTCTGGGTTAAGAATAATAAGAATAGCAGTGCATCCGGACATACAGAATATGGGATACGGTTCAAAAATTATAAAAAGTTTGATTTTTTTTTTAGAAAATATCATATTTGACACTTCATATCAACATGTTACTTTAAAAAAGGAACTGAATAAAAAAAAAATACCAATTTTAATCAATTTAGAAAAAAGAAGATCTCCTCGTCTAAATTACATAGGAGTATCATTTGCTATATCACAGCAGTTATTTTATTTTTGGAATAAAAACAAATTCGAAATCATTTTTGTTGAAAATCGGAAAAATGAAAATTTCAACGAAAATACTTGCATTATGTTGTATTGTATTAAAAAAAAGTGTTTAAAATCAAATTGGATTAAAAATTATCAACTTGTTTTTTTGGAAAATTTTTTAAACGAAATAGCTCGAACGACAGTTAAATATAGTTCGGTATTAATTTTTTCTATTATCCAAAATATCAAATTTGAGAATTTATACCAAACTTCATATCAAGTAAAAATAAAAAATTTTTTTAACAACGTAGATATTTATAAAATGTTTCTTTTTGCAAAAAATTTTTTTTTTGAATATAAAATATTGGCTAACTTGTTTTTAAAAGTAATGAAAATACTCACATGGAACAGCTTTTTTAATAAAAATTTTTTGTTATCTGAAATATTTTTACTGATTTCATTGGGATTGCAGCATAAAAAGATAGGTGATGTTCTTAAAGAATTTGATTGGAAAACAAAAGATATCATAACATTATCAAAAAAAATATTAAAAAAATTTATACACATATTTGTTTGTAATTTATGAGCTAACATTTAGTCAAATCGTTCACTTTTATAACATTCAGTTTTATGGAAGAATACACAGATTCGTCAATGTTTTTTCTGGATGATAAAATTCAAATCAGGTCTATTTACAAAAATGTTAGAAGAAGTAGCACTATTGTTGTTTTAAAGTCTAAAAATTGTATTATTTTACTATGTAAGTTTATTTCTAATTTACTAACGGATAATTCTCGATTCGTATCTAAAATATTTATAATAAATAACAAAATTGGAATAGCCGGTACAGGTTTGTACCCAGACTTAAAAAAAGTCATCAAAAGGGCTAAACGTCAAGCCCAAATATTCAAACGAAATTTCGGAGAAAATATTTCCTGTAAAGAACTTACGAAGCAATTAAGTTCATATATCCAAGAGTTTACACAGTCCAATAGTACACGTATCTTTGGGGTTAATCTGTTCGTAGGAGGATTTGATGTAGACGGGCCCGTCGTATACCGAATCGACCCGAATGGATCGTTTGTCAAAATCAAAGGAGGGTCAATTGGAAAATTTTCAAATGAATTAAATGAAATAATAATAAAAAGACTATCTAAAAATTTAAAATTTGAAGATTTATTAAAAATTGTTGTAAATAGCATAAATGAAACTCCCGATGCATATGATTCGAATATAGATATAGATATAGGATGTGTGGATTATAAAAGTAATTTCAAGATATACAAATCAAATGAAATAAAAAAAATCATCGACCAGTGAACTTTGTTTTGTCGAAACAAAATTAAAAATGCGTATATACAGGAAATCTTTTTTCCAAAACTTCTCTAAAATCACTTGGTTCGTTTAAAAAAGATATATCTTGAAAAATCTGAACTGTTTTTACCGGAAACCAAATTTTAAAAAAAACAGCTTCTCCTGTTGTAATTTTTTTTTCAAATACGGCTCCAAAAGACCCGTTTGGTCCGTATGGTATGCAGTTTCTAATAAAACCTTTTATTTCTCCGATCGTATACACGATAGACCCTATGAATTTATAAACTTGAATATTCGTATTGAATATATTTTTTACAAATCCGATGCGTTTGAACGATTTAAAAATGTATCCTTTAAGTTTTATTTTTTTAAATAAATTTATTTTTTTACCGATTGACGTTACAAGTCCCGAAAATAATATTCCGAACAAACGTCCCTTATATTTGTTTCGATTTTCTATTTCATCACACAGTATTCCAGTAATAGTGGCGCCACGCTTTACAGAAAAATGATAACAAGAACACATCATTCTATGAAAACCTGTTTTCAAAGTCTTCTTATAAACTCTAAACCCATTAATATTTTTTTTAAAAAAAACTACTAGAGTTTTAAAAATTCTCCAACCAATACAAATCAAGTAAAAAAAACGTGAGATTGGTAAAATTTTGTTCCATTTGTATCTATTTACAATTCCTTCTATGAATATTTTTTTATTTGAATATAAGGAATCAGCGATAATTAAGACAGGGTAACACGGATCAAAGTATTTTTTAAACTTAAATGGAAGTAAATTTAACTCTATTATTACAATTTTTCTTGTATCTACATTGTTTATTTGTTTTTCTTGTTTTAATCTGCACACGGTCAAAACGTTTTTTTTAAAATTTTGCCGAGTATTTACGGATAAATTTATGTTAAAAGAAGAACTAGGATTAAGAAAATTTTTTTTCGCCTTAAATAAGTAAAATTTAACTGAATCGATTAGAATAAAAGTACTAGAAACGGAAATTTTCGTGGTTTGTTTATTATTTGATACGCACATTAAGAAAAATAAAAACCGACGTTTTTTCCAGATTTTTTTTTTCAAAAAACTTATTTTTTTTAAAATAAAATAAAATTTTTCCATCAAACTAACTTGATTGTAGTTTTTTGAATTTTTCGAACCGTTCGAATTTGTTTTTTGAACTTGTAATTTTCCCATTCCGGGAATATAAAAAAGAATATTATTTATTTTTTTAAAGGGTTTTCCGTAATTATATCCAACAACAAGAGCTTTTTCGAAATTTTTTTTATATATTTTTATTGAAAAAATAATTGCGCAATTTGAGTTGTCGTGTAAACAAGTTTTTTTTAGAAAATAACGGGAAAGATTTGAAATTTCTCTTGAGAGATATTTTTCGTTTACAGTTATTCCTTGAAAATAAATCAATTTCAATTCAGCATTAGTTTCAAACTTTAGCTTTTTTTTAATTCTAGTTTTTGCTTTTTTAAGAGATTTCCAGTTAGAAAACAAATCTAAGTGCGTTAAGACACATAGAACACGCACACGTCCATAAGAATTTATTAACGACAGTATCTCGAATGTTTCAAGCTCTAACCCGAAATAACAATCAATTAGCAAAACAACAGTATCTGATGTTTTTATAGAATTTATTATTGATAGTTTATCGCACGGAATTTCTCTAAAAAAATAAGAATTTTTCTGATTATCTAAGATACAAAAAGGTCCATTTATTTTATAATAATTTAAAAGAGAATAATAAGATATCAAAGAAGTTGACAGCGTAGTTTTTCCTACCCTACGAGGTCCTAGGATTGAAATAAAAACTAGATTCTTTTGTTTACCAAGCATTTTCATGTATATTTTTTTATATTAAATTTTTAAATTCTGTTAAATTATTTAATTTGAAAAAAAAATATGAAAATTACGTACTCTTATTATCATTTTTTAATTAATGTAATCGAACAACATAATTTTTTTTTGTTATTATTATTAGAAAATAATTGTAAATTTTATTTATTAAACTTTAAGTATCAATTATGGTCATTTTTTTTTTTCGAAACATTAAAAACTTTAACTAAAATAGAAAAGATTTTAAGTTATTTAGACATCAAGTGTTCTTTTTTTCAAGAAAATGAATCAAAATTGTCTAAGGTAAGAAAAGGTCTGGTAATAGTTAAATCCAGTTTTTTCGTAATTTTAAATATTATACACATCATTCCTATTTCAGCAACACATTTAAAATTTGCAAAAAATATAGAAAAAAATTGTTCAAGTACAAAAAAGTGTGGTTTACATTCATTTAAAATAATAGATAAAAAAAAACCATAAAAGATGTAGCAATTTCTATAAAATTTAAATGTAATTCGAAGATCATATTTTTAATGGTAATACAAAAAAGAAAAATATTAAAAATTTCAAATAAAACTACTCTTGAAAAAGCATATTTTCTTAAAAAAAAATTATCTATCTATACAAAATTTTTTTTTGATAATTATACAAACTCGATGCAACATGTTGTAAAGTTTTTATTTAAATGGAATTTAATTAAGCTAAAAATTGGTAAAATGAATAGTTTTGTTTATAATCCAATAGTACATTTTAAAAAAGCTAAAAAATTTTTTTTACACAAAACTCTATTAAATTCTTCATACGAAATTTTTTTAGAACACATTTTGGTATCAGGTTTTTGTTTTCCTAAAAAAAAAAAAACAAAAATCTGCAAAAAACGTGTTCTTTTCTATACAATAAACAATATGTTTAGAATAAAAAATCTAACTTTTTATACTAATATATTTTTAGATATGTCTGTGTTAAATATATTATTTAATATAGACAGAAAATTTTTTGATTCAAATGATATAGACAAGAAATGTTTTTTTTGTAACTTACAAAAACATAAACCAAAAATTATGAAAAAAAAAGAAAAAATATCACTTAAATTTTATTTTGGTATTTTTCTTTACAAAACAATCAAAATTGAAAATTTGTTTTTAAGTTTGATACTCGAAATAATTTATCTGCAAAAAAAACATCTAAATAACATACTAGAATGGATATTTTATATTAAGTTTAATTTTGATATAACATTATGTTGTTTTTCAAATTTTTTATTACAATAAAAAACTCAACTGAGACTGCAGTTAAGTTTTCTCTGTACTTATATATTTTACAAATTTTAAAAATAGCCTCGCTACCATTTAATATATACATAAATTAAACTTGTTTTATATGCTAAATTTTTTGTCAAATTTTAATTACAAGCGAAATCTTTATAAAAAGAGCAAATTGAATGTAAAAAAAAATTATAACATTAATTTTTTTCCTGATTTTAAAAATAATGATATAAAAAAATTTTTACACGATAAAAACTTAATTTCAAGTTTTTTTATATCATTATTTTTCGTTATAGGAATGCTAGTTCCTCTAACACATGGTGCTTTAGAAAACGAAAATTTTCACTCCCCATTTTTTTCACATGCAAGATTTTCGAGTAAGAATTATTATCAAAAATTATCACAGATACCAGTTTTTGCGATAACAAATTCTTCAGGACAACCTTATTTGACTACCGGTCCAGAAAAGGAACAGATAGGGCTAATTTTTTTTTCACACGAAGACGCGTTGGCTTTGTTGACCGCGATGAAAAATACACACCAAGTATCTGATGCTAGGATCTATATTATGGGCTTAGACAGGGCTTATAGGATGGTTACTGCAGACAAAACAAAAAATCAACTTAATCAAGATTTCAAAACCATATTTCGTTTTTATCCCGATCAAAAGCAAGTTAAGAATGCTAGCCTAATTGTCAATAAGCTAAATTTTTATAAAACGATCAGAGACATACCTGTTTTTGTTGCAGACGGTCTGGTTGTGAAAAAAGGGAAAGACAGTATGACGCCTGTATTTTTTTCCAAAGAAGATTTGGAAAAAACTTGGAAAAAAATGATATCAGAAAATCCTGACATAAATGTCAAACCTACGGTTTTGGTAGTAGACTTATTGAAAATATTGAAAGCAATGGAAAATGATGAAAAAATATTTTCAAAATTTGGATTCTTTCCTTCTCAAAAAAACATAGAGTTTATAAAGAAAGAAAACAAAACAGTTCAATCGGCTCGAATGTTACAATAAATTTTTTTAAAAGAGAGGACATCGTGAAATTTACTTATAAATTTCGTTTTTAAAAAGAATCATAAACGCGATTTTTTTTGGGTGTTTCTAAAATTTTATCTATGAGCCCATACTCCATAGCTTCTTGCGGTGAAAGATATTTAGTTCTACTCGCATCTTTCATAATTTTTTGGAGAGATTGTCCGGAATTTTTTGCAATTATTTCAAAACATTGTTTTCTGTTATAAAGGACCTCTCTTGCTTTAATAGCGATATCAGAAGCCTGACCCCTTGCCTGAGATCTAGGTTGATGAATCATTATAGTAGCATTCGGAAGAGCTGACCGGCAATTTACTTCACCATTAGATAAAAGCATCGCAGACGTTCCAAAAGCTTGTCCAACGCATATTGTATGAACAGAAGGTTTTATGTAATTCATCGTATCAGCTATAGCAAAAGCTTCAGTTTCAAATCCAGCCGAAGAGCCATCGGGATTACTAGTACCGGTCGAATTTAAATACATAAACAAAGGCTTTTCCGAATTTTCATATTGCAAAAATAAGAATTCGGCTACTATTAGCTCAGTAACAGCTGGAACTAAAGGCATTCCCAGATAAACAATTCTATTATGGAGCAGAAGAGACGGTAAATCAGGAGGAGACCCGATCCGAGCTCCATCGTAAACTTGAGCATTAGTTTGCATATTAATTACATTTTGCATAAAATTTCGTTTTCTTCTTATATGACATTTTGAACCGGATGTACAAAAAACGTTCGAAGGAGACACGTACAGTGATATCATCTACAAAATGAAAACGAGATACTGTCAAGTTTTTTTAATGCGTAATAAATGTGGAATTTTTTATATATCACAATAAATGCCACAAATACTTAAAGTTTTGAGATTCTGATACATAAATATTTAGTTTAACTTTCGTGTGTTATAAAACCAAAGTCATACTTACCGAGCGTTCTATTTTACTAAACATAAAGTAAATGAAAAGTGTAAATCTTTTGACACTTCTTATTAAAAATTCACACTTTCATTCGATGCTTTTGAATATACAATTTTTTTTTATAGATAATTTTGAATTTTAGTTGAAAATAACCTAGTTATTTTTCTTTATCAGTGATTTTATAGATTCTAAAAGTAAAATAAATGAGATTCTTATATCAATTGGTGTAATAAAATTTCCGCATTTTATTCTAGCGTTTGCCTTGGACAGTTGAAATATTGACATCGAGAAAGAGTTAGAAAATAAACAATTGATTGTTTTTTTGAAGATTTTTTCTTTTTTTATAATAAATTGCCATTTTAGACAACTATTGTACAGAAAATCTGAGCAATATGAAAATTTTAATTTTGATAAATAATCCGAGAAAACAGATATATTTTTTTTATTAAATCCTATATTGAAACGTTTGGATTTTCTAAAGAAATGTTTATTAACACGCCAGTTAAAAAAGCATAGATGATATTTAAATATTTTTTGACTTAGATATATGATATCTATCAAATTCGCAAAAAAAATTACAAAATTTTCCAAATATAAATTAAAAAGGAAGCTAAATGTTATTTTTTTAACAAATTTTTGGGATTTTTTTTTTATATTTATAATAATAAAAAAATGTTGAATATTTTGAAATTTAAACTCTTGTATTTCATGAAGAAAAAAATTTTTATAAAAATTCATAAATGAAAAATGACTTGTGTCATATGAATATGAAGTATAGGTTGTAAATTTTTTATATAAATAAAATATAAACTTATTTTTTCTATGTACAGGTATTGAAAAAAAAGCAATTGGTTTGTTCAACATATAATATTTTGAAATATAATGCATATAAAAAGAATTTTTTTCAAAAGAGTAGTTTTTTATGACTTGAGAAAATTTTTCGTTAACATCAATGTGTTTTACTAAAAAAATTTTAAAATATTTTTTGAAATCCAAAGTTGAATATACTTTTGAAAAAAATATTCTTAAAAGTAATATGTACCTAACGACATCGAATCCCTGAAAACTAAAATTACTGTTATCAACAAAAAAAACATAGAGATAAAAATTTTGAACCAGTGAATACAATCCTATTTTTTTGACACAAACAATTTTTTTGCGGCTAAAATGTTTAAACAACTCAAAATCACAAGAACATAACTTAAAATTAAAAAATTTACATTTTACAATAGAAAAAACATCGATAAAAAATTTGAATGAAGAATTTTGATAAAATTTATGAAAATTTTTTAAAAAAGCAATTCGAAAAATCCCTGTTATTTCTATAAAAGTTCCTAGATTTAATCCATAAAAACAATTCGAAAAATAATTATTTTGTTCGTGTATTAAATTGAAAACTTCAATTTTTTTAAATATTTGATAGGTTTGAATAAACTTCCTCTGTATGTAATTACAACGATTATACACGAGACAAAACGAATTAAAAATTTTGCAGTAAAAACAGTAGGTCGGTTCAATTATTTTTCCGCATTCCAAGAAAGAATATAACTCAAAATAACAATTTTGACATTTGAATAAACCATTGGTCATTTCTGGAATTAAATGGCCATATTTGACAACATACATTCGAGTGATAATTAGTTTGTTCGAATTTATTGGATTTAAAAAGTTACGTCTTTCTAAAAAATTTTTGTCAGTATTAAGTAGTAAAATTTTCATTTCTCGTCTAGAAAAAAATTTATTAGATATCTTCTCGTTATATTGTAAAATTTTTTTGATAACATAATCGAATATACAAATAGTTTTTCCTGGAGCTTTAATTAATTTGAAAAAAAGAAAAAAATCAAACTCGAGAAGATGTAAAATATTAATTTTTAAAAAAGAAGATTTCATGCTAAATTCATTTTTTAAAATTTCTCTTGCATATATAAATTCTCCTTCGATTGATTTATAATTTTCTAAAAAAGACTTGAATTTAACAATTATACGAATAACATCACTCGGTACTGACATGACCGCGTTTTTTTTATGCATAAAAAAATTTTATGGAATATAATAACAAAAATAAAAAAAATACATATTTATATTGTTTTTTACAAAATTGTCTTGTGTAATATTGATTTTTACCAAGAAAAGATAGATATGATTCTGTTTATGGTTTGTAAACACGTTTCTATGAATAATTTCATACCATTTATCGTAAATTATGTACAATTTCAAATTAAAGCAGGTCGGACAAAAAATAAATTTTTTATAAAATAAAAATACATACTTTTTATAAAAAATATCTCTTTTTATAAAAAAACTTTCAGAAACATCAAATGTGCATAAAATTAATCTTCCGAAATATGTTTCTAAAATTTTTTTTAAACAAACGCATCTTTTTATATTGTCTAAAAAAATAACATAATTTTCACGTTTTTTATTTAAGTATTTAAATAAAGCGATGATTTTTGAAGAATTTTTTTTATATGTACATATTATATTATTACAAAAAAAAATTCGTTGTCCTTGCTCGTACATAATAGAATGAACCGTAAGCTTATAAAAAAAATTTTTCGATTTGATGTGAATAAATCGAGATTTTTTTTTTAAAAGAAATAAAAAAAAATATTTAAATTCCATATAAATATGATATGATATTTGTTTTTCTATCATATTTTCTAAAACATACCAAGAATTTTCACCAATCAATTGGTTTAAAATTTTAATTATTTTAACATGAATCAGGTAAGGAGTATAAAAACCGTGTTTTTGTAAACGATTCAAAAAAACATAACTATTTATATTGTAGTAATTAAAAATAGTTTTACACTTAAAAATTATTTTATGCATCTGATTTCCAATTTCTTTATTTTCATAAAATTTTAATAATATAAAAAAAAGAGAAAAGAGACAAGAATTTTTTTTAGTAATTTTCCATAATTTATCCAACAAAAAAAAAATACTAACAAATTTTTTCCATATCCAATCTTTATTTTTATGTATATATTGAACTTAAAATCATTTTTGGTTAAAAGAAAATAATTGATATAATCTGAAGCAGAGTAATTATACATGTCATGAGATAACAATTTCATTTCTTGTGAAAAACAATGTTTTAGATTTAAATCAAAGCATTGCTTTTTACGAAATGATGTTTTAGATTTAAATTTGTGTTTTATGTGAAAAAAAAATAAAATGAAATTCCATTTAAATTTCATTTTAAAAACTTTATCAATTATCAAGGTGTTTTGACAGTCGACGTTTTATATTTTTTTTATGGATACTAATGACGTTTCAGAATATTGCAATTTCTCTCCAGAAGGCCGTCTTCATCAAATTGAATACGCGTTACAAGCTATAGAGATCGGTTGTACTACAATTGGTATAAAAAGTGACAAAGGAATAGTTATTGTTACTGAAAAAAAAATCAATTCTGATTTAATAGAAAACCGAAATTTCGAAAATTTAATAAATTTGAGCAAATCAGTTGTTTGCTGTGCATCTGGATTGACATCAGATAGTCGAGTATGCATTCAAAAAATCAGAAATTTTTTAACCAATAATTCGTTTTTATTCAAAGAAACGATCAGCATTGAAAAATGTGCAAAAAAAATAGGGTGTTTAATTTTGAACGTATCTCCCGGAGAAAATAAAGAATTTCACATCAACAGGCCACTTGGAGTTGCTTTTTTGTTGTGTGGAATTGATCATACTGGTATTCATTTATTTTCAATTGATTCTACCGGAAGCTCAGATGAAAGGCAGATAGTTTCTCTAGGAAACGGAAGCCAAGATGCGATTTTAATAACTAGAGAAGGATTTAGAAAAAAAATGAGTTTAACTGAAAATAAAAATTTGGCAATTAAAAGCATGAAAATGATAACAGAAAACAAAACTATTTTAAAAAATATTGAATTATGTTTATTAGAAAAGAAAAGTGAAAAATTTTCATTTTTTCAAATAAATTGAAAAAACATGCTAGCTAACATTTTTATCGAATAAATAAATTGTATTATATTAACAAAATATTTAACCTACAACCGTTACGATATAAAAAGAATTAAGTCCGTATCCAAGCCAAATGAAAAAAATTATGTTATTCAATAAATGGGATTATGAAAGTGTAGAAATCAAAGATCCATCTCTTTTATCTCATATTGCCATTAAGAAAAATTTTTCTACCTATATTCCTCATACCGCAGGAAAATATATTGATAAAAAATTTAAAAAAAATAATTATCCTATAGTAGAAAGAGTTGCATGTGCTCTCATGATGCATGGTCGTAATAGTGGAAAAAAACTGAAAACAATTAAAATAATAAAAGATGCGTTTGAACTAATCAATTTGATTACAAAACAAAATCCAATCCAAATTTTAGTAGATGCGATTGTGAACTCTGGGCCCAGAGAAGATTCTACTAAAGTCGGTTCGGTAGGATCGGTACGTAGGCAATCTGTGGACGTTTCTCCTCTCAGGAGAGTGAATGTGGGAATCTATTTATTATCGATGGGAGCTAGAAATGCTGCGTTTAAAAATACAAAAACTATAGCAGAATGTTTAGCGGACGAACTCGTGAATGCTTCGAGAAATTCTTCTAATTCTTTTGCTATTAAAAAAAAAGATGAGATCGAAAGAATAGCTAAAACGAATCGTTAGAATTTCATTTGATCTATTCTTACCATATTATTCGGTAATAGCTTATTACCTTTGTTCATACAAATTAATTGGATATTGAACAAAGAATTTGTTTCGAGATTGCGGATAACATTTAAATTAAAAAATCTATTAAGCTTAGATATTGTCATATTTCGATTTTTTTGATTTAAAACTCTTTTTAAAGTAACCAAAGCAAGGTATTTAAACTTTAAAAAAAGATAAAAAATTGCTTTGTTAAAAAAAATTTCCATTTTCAAAGGAATAGATTTTTTTAATCGTTTTAATATCGTTTCCGCTGAAAAAGAGCGAATGGCAGTGTAATTATAAAAAAAACATAAACCTATTACAACTGAATGTTCAGGGTTTTTATTTTTTCTATTTAAAGATTTGTATAAATATTGCAAAAAAATTAAAAAAAACAAATAAGGAGAATCTTTTTTCCATCTATATATCTGAAAAAGCTCCGCTAACGAATAATCGTGGCTTTTGAAAATAGAACAGTAATTTGCTGCAAAAATTATAGCAGGAATAGACTTGGGGCATTTGGTTAACAAACGCAGAATGAACCTCAGGGTTTTCGGATTTATCGATTTGATTTTTTTTCCTACTTTTGAAAAAATATACCAGAAAAAAAGATGAGCCGGTTTCTGCAAACATAAAAACCTGCAATAAAAATATACTAGATCGTATTTTTTCCTCCGCAACGCTAATAATAGCAAAATAAGTTTTGTATCGTTTGATGATCTACGAAAATAAAAAAAATTCATAACGAGCATTTTAATTTTACTGCTTAAAAAAAAAGCAGGAGTCAAAAAAGCATAGAAAAAAATTTTTTTTGTTAAACTTTGGAAAACTAAGCTACTTTTGTTGTACGATCTTTCTATATATCTAGTTGTGTGCGTATGAGAAAATATTTTGTTTTTTCTAGACGAAAAAGTTTTATCTAAGTAAAAATTTTTCAATTGAAATTCGATAAACGGAAAGAAAATTAGCCTAAGAAATCCTATGGATTTTTTTTTTTCGAAAAAGTTTTCTGCTTTATTAAATAAAATAGATAAATTTTGTATTCGAATATTTGTTTGTTTTTTCATTAATTTTAAAATTTTATCTTTTTTAACTGTCAAGTGTATAATCAAGCTATTGAATATTAATTTTTTGGCTAGAATTTTTTTGCAAATTTGAATAGCTATGAGATTGGGTCTAGGATACCTAGGCCATTGCTGTGCTATGAATTTAGACATACGTAATATTATTGATATTCGATTTCCTGATAATTTTTCATCTCTGATTAATTTATTATATAACTTTAATTTCACTTTTCGACTACGAATAAATGTATTATAACTGGTTTCAAATAAAAACAAATAATCATATATGCATTCTTTTTCGAGCGAAAACAAATCAAAATGAGACATTATCTTTACATTTTTAAACCATTTAATGTAAATATTAAAAACAGGTATAGATTTTTTTAATTGACTAAATCCGAAAATGAAATTGTTTTTTAACTTAAAAAAGAGAGGAACTCTAGACCTTATAAAATCGACAAAAATATTTTGATTTTTTTTCCACAATTTTAACTTTATATTTATCTTTAAAAAAAGAGATAATAATTCTCTGAAAATAATATAGTTAATTTTTGAATTTTGGTAAAAAAATTTATAATAATTAGAAATTAGTTTAACGAGATCTAAATTATGTAAAATTGACTTAAAATGTTCATAAGCATATCTGATCCATGATATTCCCATGTACATTGTCAAACTGAAACCAAAATCAGTTTTAGTTTTTGTAGTCGTGTTTGTGATCTTTTTTTGTAAGAGTTTTTTCCATATCTGGAAAAGTGCTACTGAATATTTTTTTTTTCGAAAATTTTAATTTCAAACAACAGTATCTCCATAAAAGATTGGTTGCAATTAACGTATAATCTCGAGAAGACATATTTTAGAAAAAATATTTTATTTTGCCAAAAATTAAAGATTGCATATTTATAAGAAAATTTTAAATTTGTTATTTCAAATTGCAAAAAGATTGAATAAAAAATAATACAAGCCTTCAAATTTCCATTGTATTCACAAACTAAGCCTGAAATTCTATATAAAATCGGCTTTATTTGAATGAAGTTTAAAAAATTTCTGAAATAAATTTTGTAAAAAATGTTTTTTTTTGAAATTAGACAAAATACCATTATTTGCCAACATGAAATAAAAAAAATAAATATATAAAAGAATATTAAATAAATTTTTATATATCGTAGCTTAATTAAATATATAAAAAAACCCATATAATTATTAGTAAATCACACAGAATTTTCCAGTTGATATTTCTCCGTATTTTCTATTAGAATATTTCCTTTTTAAAGCAGTGAGTTTGTGTTTTTTATTTTGATTTAAAATAATATTGCTTTCGATTAAGTATTGGCATCGTTTTTCATAATTTCTTTTTAATTTTTTAAGTTTTCTAAGGTTATAATATCTTTTCAAAATCTGTCTGACTGTAAAAAATATAGTAGACGCAACTACGCCAATTGGATAACTTAATACAAAATATTCTAATAACATCATTTCCATAGAATACCATGATAAACAAATAACGTCTACTGCTTCTTCAGTTTTTTTCATATTATAAGATAATATATTCAACAAACGAGATGAAGAAAAATCGTAATTAAGACAATCGCATATTAAAGTTTCCATTCGAAAGATATCGTCTCTAGTATAAGCATTGTCGGTTATGTATACAAAGTCCCTAGTTTCGGGTGCATATATTTCTTCGTATTTAGAAGCGATTAGCATTGCAGCTACTCCCACTAATTGGAGTTTTTGTTTTGATATATTTTTTAACGACAAAAATCGATCAATTATATTAACAGTAAGAAAAAGAGTTTTTGGTATGAGTTTAAATTTGTAATGTACGTCCATTAACCAATCTATTAATATAGTACGCATTTTCGGATTAATATTTGACTGAAAAAGCATATAATTGTCATTTGATTCAATTTTTTTTGCCATTTTACCTACATTGACGATAATAGTTGAAAAATTACACAAGGAGAACAAAGGGTTTCCTACTTCATCTCCTTTATTGTTGTAACTGTATGTAAATTTTTTTTTTCTAAAAACCAGGTCTTTTTTTTTTAAAGTATGGAAATTCCAGAGAAGACAAAATTGATTTGTATACAACAGACTTTTTAAAAATTTCGTATCAAAAAAATTTTCATGAAAATAACCTTTAACACAGAGCTCCATGTATTTTTTTTATATCAAAAATTGTTTTCTGTTAAGATAAAATTTGTGTTTATTATATATAAATGTGTATAAATTATAACTTACAATCTTTTAAAAAATAATTGAATATAAAAATAATAAGTAAGTACAATATAAAGAAGTTTCAAGAGTATAAACCTTTTAAACAAGCACATAAAAAAAATATGACCAATTACAAAGAAAAGACATCGAATTTCTTTTTTAAACTCCCCTTTTCGAAGACTTTTGATTCTGAAAAAAATATGAAACGTTTAAGAAAATTAAATCGATATAAAAAAAAATCGTGTTCGGACATAATAAAATATCCACTTGTGACGGAAGCTTCTATGAAAAAAATACAATACGAAAATACAATTACGATTATCACGCATCCCAGTACGACTAAAAAAAAGATTTTTAAATTTATAAAAGTTTCATACAAAACTTTGCCCGTAAAAATAAACACTTTGATACAGTTAAATGGAAATAAAAAAGCCTTTATAAAATTTCCATCTCATTACGATGCATTAGATGTAGCTAACAAAATTGGTTTTATATAAGAACTTGTTTATGTAAAAATATTCACAAAAACGGACTTTAATTTTTTGGGAAAAATGTTGGCGTTTATTATATTAGTTATGTGATTTGGCTCGTCAGTCGAATTAAGGCGATTATTCTGTTTATACCTTAATAATAATGCAAGTTTTATGTCGACTTGGCTTATATTTTTTCTTTTTGTGTACCTTGACAATAGTTTCGCTTGATATAAAATATCCCACAAAAAATTATAAATCAATTCAAGGAAAAAATAGGGGACATTGTGTTTAAATTTTAAAATTCTTTCTTCTTTTAAGATTTTTAAAATAAAAACTATATCGTTCGAATAAAACATTAACTTCGTGTTTTCCCGTAAAAGTCGAATTGAACAGTAAGCCTTATTTTACCGTTGGAAAATAAAATTTTTATTGATAAAATAGAATTTGAATGGTTTTTGGTATATTAAAAATCGTCAACGAATAAATCTACTTTTCCGGTACCTACTGATAACAAGTTTCCGACCATTATATTCGCGGACACTCCTTTTATATTGTCGTAAATGCCAAATACAGCGGACTGGTAAAAAATATCAACAGTTTCTTCGAAAGAAGATTTCGCGATTGGTCCGATCTCAATTTTGCTGATACCATGTCTTGTTATACTCATGAGCTTTCCTCCGTGAGTCATAATATCAGCTAAAAGAAATATGTGTCTAAAATTTACATAACTCCCGTCAAACGAAATCAAATTTTTAATTTCTTTTATTAAAATTTTTCGCGCAGCTTCGATTCCGAATGTTTTAAAAGTTTCTAAAATATCATTAGAAACAGTTCTCGTAGGGTCAACTATATTACAATTTAACACATATTTCAAGTCAATGCCTTCGGTGTCTAAAATAAATTCACTGGAACCAACAAGCTGATCATTTTTAATTACCGTATTATTGACGTTTGTTTTTTGTATGAAAATTTTTTTTATATTAGAAGTCCCGTGATCTTTTAAATTTATACTCATCATCAAAAAACTCATTTTTTTTAAGTATTGTATTTCAAGAGATGAATAATCAAATGTATATAATTGATGTTGTTTCATATTTTTTTTTTTCCACTTATTATCTGGCCAAAAAATTTTAAATCTGATTAAGTTTGGAATATTATTTTCATCTGAATTTAACGTAAATAATACCAAAGGTTTTATTTTTCTCTTTATTTTTTCAATTATTTGATTAAGTGACAAATTTTTATCTATGAATTTATTTTTATACAAAATTATTCTCATAACCCAAGTACCGATGTGAGTAGTTTCTAAAACTTGATCTGATATTTCAAAATATTGTTTTATTACATTGCGATCGGTCGAACAAATAGTTAGGAAAGGGTCAGGATCATAAAAAAAGGAAATCGAACTCATCATATCTTTCAAAGTTACAAATTCAAGAAACTGTTGTAAATATTTTACTTTTTCGTATGAAAAATTGTATTCCTTTTTTATATATACTGTAAGCGAAGGAGTCTTTGTTATTTTTAACACGTTTATTATTTCTTTAAGCCGAGGAATACCTAGCGTCACATTTTTAGCAGATACTCCAGCGTAGTGAAATGTATTTAGTGTCATTTGGGTAGCTGGCTGTCCTATAGACTGAGAAGAAATCATACCAACCATCTCCCCCGGAGATATTATGCTTTTTCTAAAATATAAACATATTTCATTTAGAATCCAACTAAATTTTTCTTTAGTAAATTTGTGCTTGTATATAACTGATTTACTTGCAAATATAATACGCAAGTACATTCGAAAAAAAAGAGTTGCATTGAAAACCGAGAGACATTCGCAGCACACGCAATTTTTTTTGCAATTTTTTTTATGTCTATAAAGTGTATTTAGTAAAAATTTTTCTACACATTTGACTGAATTTATTATGTCTAAAGGAAAAAGTGAAGTTGAAGTTTCAATATTTCTAAAAAAATTATTTGCATTCATGATTAATCTTTGTATATTAACAGGTAAAAATAAATTTATTTCTATTCCACTGGAAAAAATTTGTTGTAATATATGTCTGTCTCTTGTAAGTTGTAAAAATTCAAAATCGAGTTGTCCTTGGAGTTTTTCAAAAAACTGTTTTGAATTTAGCTTTAATAAAAATCGTCCTTTCGTGTTTAATCCATAACATGGTGATTTTACATCCATTTTATAACTGATTCTTAATTCTTCATATGTTATATTAGCAAAGTTCAATGGCTGGTTTTCCAAAAAAACAGCATCAATCGAATCTTCTCCATAAAAAAATTCCAATATTTCTTTCTGTGCATTTCTAACTGTTAAATCGTATTCTACTACAATATCTTCCATAATTTTACTCAATCTTCTTTGAATATATCCTGTTTCTGAAGTTTTGATTGCAGTATCGATTAGCCCTTCACGACCACCCATTGCGTGAAAAAAAAATTCATCAGGATTTAAGCCAGATGAATATGAATTCTGAACAAAACCTTTCGTTTCAGGCCCATTGTCATCGAAAAGAAAATGAGGTAAACAACGCGAACCAAATGCAGAATCAATTCTTTTCCCATTCACATTTTGTTGTCCTACGCAAGCTATAATTTGAGAAATATTTATAAAATTTCCTTTTGATCCTGATATCACCATTTTTTTAATATTATTTTTATCTGACAGAAGTTTTTGAACAATTGAACCTGCCTGATCTCTTGCTGTATTTAATATTTTATTTATCTGGCATTCGAATATTTCGTCTGAATTTTTGTCAGGATATATTTCAGCTGAAGTAACTTTCTTCCTTAAAATATACCGAACTTCATTTTTTGCCTTTTTAATGATAGAGACTACTTTTAAATTTATTATTTTATTTGCAATTGTATCTTCGACTCCTACCGAAAATCCACATAACAGAAGCCAATGGTTTATCATCCATTGAAACTGAGAAATAAAAAAAGCGGTTTTTTCTGGTCCATATTCTTTCCAACAAACATGTATTATACCACCCGAAGAAGATCCTGCACTTCTTTTATCTATCACTCCGCAGATTAATTGGCCATTTAGTATAATAACTTTGTTATCCTGTGAAAAATTCGTTTCGGTATCAGAATAATTAATACAATTTCTGGTTAAATTAACAGATGGTAAAATAAGACTAAATACTTGTTTACCTGTCCATAAAATATTTGGTTTTATGAAAGTAGGAAAAGGAATCGAATTACAACCATCGATATGAATTAAAAGCATATTTAATGTACACATATCCATGAAAACATCTTTTTGTGTTAGCAAAAAAGCTCCTATCAGAGAATCTTGTACAATACCGATGACAGGTTTATTACTTTGTTGAGACAATATACATTTTGATACTGTCAATAAATTTAACAATTCTGAAGTACTTTCCAGTGTTTGAGGTAAATGTAAATTCATTTCATCTCCATCAAAATCAGCATTATATGGAGTTGTAGCAGATAAATTCATTCGAAATGTAGAATAATCCATTATTTTTACAATATGACTCATCATAGACATTTTGTGCAAAGAAGGCTGCCTGTTAAATAAAATAACATCGCCATCGCGAAGATGACGTTCGACTTGATAACCAATCTCTAAATAAACATTCGAAAGTTTCTTAACATATCTGAGATCTAACCGAGTTCCGTCGTTCTTTATAACATATTTGGCACCTGGATAACGGGTAGGACCATTTTGTACCAACTGTTTCATATATTGATAATTAAAATTTGTAACTATTTCCGGATAAGTCAAATTTAAAGCCACGTTCCATGGTATTCCAATTTCTTCTAGTAATATATTAGGATCTGGTGTAATAACAGTCCTAGCTGAAAAATCAACTCTTTTTCCCATGAGATTTCCCCTAATTCTACCTTCTTTACCCTGAAGCCTTTGTCTGATTGATTTAATAGGGCGTCCTGTTTTTTGAATAGACTTTGCAAGGTTGGGGGTCGTGTTATCCATATAACTTCCAACGTGATATTGCAATAAATTAATTTGCTCGTTTATTAACTGCAAAGGAGCGTAAGATATTATAAGATGCGATAAAGATTTATTACATCTTATAATATCGCTTAATTTGTAAGTAAGATCATCTTCTGCTCTGGAAGTGGAATCAAATATTATAGATGGCCGGATAGACGGAGGTGGCACTGGCAATACAGTCAAAATCATCCAATCAGGACGAGCCAATTTAGGATTTAACCCAATTTTATTACAATCTTGATCAGAAATTCGTTTAAAAATCTCGTAAATACGTTCTGCAGATAATATCCTAGTGGGTTCGCTAGTGATCTTAGGGTCAAATTTTGCAACTATACACCATCCGTCTCTATAATACTTTGGCTGTATCACTGTTTGTCTAAAAGTATCGGAACTATTTTTGTTAAAAACACGATAACCGAATGAAGATACACATAACTTGGCTATGTTAATAAGACGCTGATATGGATTTTTTATTTTCATAACGTTTTTAACTCGTTGTGAATTTTGATTAAATATGAGTTTAGAAGACATATGGTCTATACAACGAATTATTAGTAATACGAATTCAATAAAACCTTCATGAAAAATTGGTTTTTGTAAATTTATATGTCCGAAATGTCCAGGACATTCTATATGGGAAGCCATATCGGTTTCACAATAATATCCCTGTTCTATAACACCAAGCCTGGTGTCCATCAAACCTCCTTTTTTCGGTAAATTTTCTTCTGAAATTAAATCAGTTTCTACGTTTACAACTGAATACTTTTTTATTTCATCTGGAGATAATATGCTAAATTGGATTGAATTGATTTTTTTTTCTTCGATCATTATAATAAAAGTAAATCTAATTATATTGTTATTTTTATTATAATATTGTTTTAAATATCAGCTTATGGTTCATTTGCCAAAAAAAACATTTGAAAAAGCAATTTTTTCTTTAAAAAGTTCTAAGTATTTTTTTAAAATATCAAAATATGAAAAGAAATATTTTCTGAATTCCAATGTACTTATAAAGTCTTTAAAAAAAAAATTAAATAATTTTAAAAAAAATGAAGTAAATGAAAATTTTAAAAAAAATAAAAATTTGGATTCGAAACGTTCAAAAATTTTATTTAAAATAATATATTCAAGCGAATTAATTTGTTGGATACTTGATATTAGAAATCCAATTGGAACATGGAATTCTTTTATAATCGATAAAATATTACTTCTGAAAAAAAAATTCATTCTAATTTTAAATAAAATAGACTTAGTTCCTTCGTGGATAACATCAAAATGGCTAAAAATTTTCCATAAAAAAAACACGGTAATACCTTTTTGTTCTACCCATGTCCAATTCGGGAAAACGGCTTTACTCAAAAATATTAAACATATAAAAAAAAAAAATTTTCCTAGAAGACATATGACAATTGGAGTTCTAGGATATGAAAAAGTTGGAAAAACTAAATTGATATCTTCCATGAAAGAAAAAAAATCTTCTAAAAAAATTCTAACGGAAAATAGGCCAAAAAGAAAAATAATTAAGTTATTAAAAAATGTTTTTATGACAGATTCCCCCGGAATCAAATATGCATTAAATTCAAAACAAGATTTATTTGAACTAAAAGCAGATAAGCATGAAAAAAATGTAGAACTGAATTTACATTCTGTTTTAATTAAAAAGTTCATAGGCTTTGAAAAAAAAAACTATTTTCGCAAACTAAATAATTTCGGGTTTTTTCGTGATATGCTAAACGGATCTATACCGTGGTATTCACCGATACCTTCATGTAAAAAAAGATTAAAAAAAAATACGATTCCTTGGATTTTCACCCAACTGAGCCTATCTAGCTCAGTTGGTAGAGCAACAGACTCTTAATCTGTTAGTCACGAGTTCGATTCTCGTGATAGGTATGTAGTCTACTAGAAAAATGTGGTGATTGGAAAATTTTCTACGTTGTTAAATATAAAAAGTATCGAGTAATATTTTAGTTTCCACTTTTTAGATCAATTAAATTTAAAAACATTTAGTTTATAAAAACTTTCTTTTATATGACTTATTAAACATCGAATTGAATTAAAATTATATTTTTATTTCAATCTAGGTTATACACAATTAAATCTATATGGTTGTTTTGACCCTTTTGGCTAACTTTTTCACAAACAGCAATGTCGTAAATAACCATTTTCTAGAATACTATTATCAGTTGTTAGATGCATGGTTATACAAAAAGACGCGCCCCGTTTTATGCTGTGAAAAGATTTTTTTCTTTTTTTTTTCGGGTTTTTTAGAATTAAAATATGTTTGTATAGATTTTATAATGGAAATTTTATTTGTACTTTCTCATAAAAGTCCAAAAGATATTTCTGTTTTAGAAATAAAAAAACAAAATATCTAGTTTTACTAATGTTATTAAAGTTTAAAAAACTAAATATAATTTCTCTAAAAACAAATTTATTAATTTTACATGAACTTTTATTTCTGAGGTTATACGATGTCAATCGTATACAAACGCTTTTTTTTTTGTATTTGATATTATCCAAATTTTCTGGAAATTAACAGTTGTTTTAAACACATCAATTTATCTACACCCTTCTTTTCTTTGGGAATTCTTATCTATTTATAGTTTACAAAAATTTATAAAGATTAAAATGAAATGCTTAAAATGGACCAAGCAATTTTACAAAAATTCAATATATAATATGCGTATTAAAACAAAATCTTGTAAGTCATATTGCGATAGTTTTCTTATAGAAAATATTTTAACGCATACGTTTAAATCGGTTTTAATTAAAATTTTTCGAACCTCTATTAAAACTAACTACAAACTATATCAAAATATATTTTTGATGAATAAAATGCATATTTTTGCAGTGAATTTTTGTAAAATTAAATTCTGTTTTTCTTGCAAAAAAATATTCAAGCCAAAATATATAAAATTAAATTCTGTTTTTCACAAAATGAAATTATTTAATAATATTTATATAAAAAAAAAATTTCTAATTTTGAAAAACGTGTTTAAACTTCAGATCGAGGTTGGTCTATTTTTTTTTCATATTTTTCAAGAAAAATTTAAATTAAATATTTCTTTCTTTAACTTAAAGTTAAAAGAAAAATACAAAAAGTTGATTATTAATATTTGTATCTTACACCACATGAGATTGTATTATACAACGTCCAACTGTTTTTATTTTGCTACACCATTTTTTAAAAAATTTTTACCTAAAACTGAAAAAAGCCTGAAAAAAAAAAACAAATTTTTTTATAAAAGAATGAAAGTTAAGTTCAAAGAAAAAAAACAAATTAATTACAAAACCTGTATTTTTTTTTATAAAATTTTTTTTTCGATTTTTGGATTGAGGTTAAAATTTCTTAAAAAAAATTCTCTATCGAAAAAATCGAAAAAAAAAATTTTTTTTTTCGATTTTTTCGGTAGAGAATTTTTTTATACCTAAAATAGGAAATTTTTATTTAATTACATGTTTATCGATGGCCTAAAAATTTCCAACTAATACTTATGCCAGAACACCAAATGAATACCAAAATGATCGTAGACATTCAAAAAAATTTTTCTCACATCAATCAAAATCTTAAGTTAACTTCAAACCAACTTTCTAATATTCAGCATAATTCTTGGCCTGTTACAACTTTTGAATTGGCCAAAGCTAACGAAGTCATTCCAGATATTCAAAACGTAGTTGCCACTGTTAATCTCGGAATACAATTAGATTTAAAACGAATTGCAATTAAAGCAAGAAATGCTGAATTTAATCCCAGAAGGTTTGCCGCGGTAATAATGAGAATAAGAGAACCCAAGACTACAGCCTTGATTTTCTCTTCTGGAAAAATAGTAGTAACTGGAGCCAAATCAGAAGACACGTCAAGAATAGCATGCAAGAAATACACGAGAATAATCCAAAGATTAGGATATGGACATGCTAAATTTTTGAATTTCAGGATACAAAATATAGTAGCTTCGTGTGACGTTAGATTTCCAATTCGACTAGAAAGTTTAGCTCATGCACATAATCAATTTTGTTCGTATGAACCTGAACTATTTCCCGGTTTGATATATAGAATGATAAATCCTAAAGTTGTTCTTTTGATTTTTGTTAGCGGAAAACTTGTATTAACAGGAGCAAAACAGAGAAAAGATATCTACCAAGCGTTCAGCAACATTTACGCAGTGTTATGTCTATTTAGGAAAATATAAAATATTAATCTCCAATTCAATTACTCATTTTTATTAAAAAATTTTTAAAAACTAAACAATATTTAGTTTTTAAAAATTTGCATATAATTCTCTCGAATAAAGAATTTATTTTTATTAGATTTTTAATATCAAATGAATTTATACGAAAATCGAATATAAAACCAAATTTACTCGACAAATGATATTTTTTAGAAATAAATACAGAATCGAGAGCTAAAAAATATAAATATTTTTTTAAATTATAATATTTTTGAAAATTGCTTTTTTTCGGCTTTTTTTTTTGAAAAATCTTTATTTTTTCCTTTTTTTTCAGAAAATTAACACGATTTAAACGTGCTAATTTGAGTAAATACGTGTTCATACATCGAGCGTCTCTTTTTATAGCAATCGAGCGGAAGTTTGTTTTTACGTAACATACAATTAATTTCAATAAAGATTCTATGTAATTAAAATTAATTTTTTTTCTTAAATTTTTTAGTTGTACATAATTTTTTAAAATATAATCAATTGCTTTAGTTTCTAAACAAAAAAATACGGTATGTTTTGAAAAATTAATAACTAATTTTAAAAATTCGAATGAAATCGATTTCATTCTTAAAAAAAAATTTTCTTTAGAATCTTGGTACAAATCATTTTGCTTTTTTATTTTAAAATTTTGGTTTATAATATAAAAAGCAAGATTTTTATCTTCTTTTTCGTTAATTTGATCAAATGAAGAAAAAATTAAATCAAATTTAAAGAAAACAGATTTTTGTATGTTAAAATCTAAACAGTTGTATTTTCCAAAACTACAATCATCAAAAGACGATTTTGCGAAAGCAAGTATTTTATATTCGCTTTTTAAGTTAAAAAAATGAGTTGATGTGAATGTTTTATGGCAATCTAAAATTTTGCATAACGTATGTTTATCGGTGTAAGTTAGCATTTCCAGGTTGTCAATGCAAATTATTTTGTTATTAATAGTAAAATGATCAAATATGAGATTTTCTCTCTCTGAATGTATATTTTTTTTTGAATTTGAATTTTTAATTTCACCAAAAAAAAAATTTTTGTAAATCATGACAGTTGTTTCAGGAAAAATTTGATTTACAAAATCAAAAAAAAGATTTTTGTGTATATCAAAGTTTCCTTCTAGTAAAATAGATATATTTTGTTTTTCTCCTTTTGCTGTTAAAAAAAGCAATAATCCTTGTTTGGTTAAATTTTTTTTAAACATACTAGGGATAATCATAGAAGAAATTCTATAAAAATTGTCAACTAGAAAAGAAAAATTTTTCAACAGAAATAAATCGGGTTTCGAACATATACACTGGTAAGTTTCTTTTATCAAAGAAACAGATGAACAGAATATAGTTGAACTGTATATAGCTTTAGATGAATTTAATTTTATATCATTTATTAAATTATAAATTCCATGTAATTTGACTTTCTGTCCTATTTTGCAGGAATTTACAAGTTTTCCATGTAAAAAAACACGTATATTTTCAGAAAAATAATCATGTATTAAGTTAAAATTGAAATGTCGAACAATAATGTCTTGATAATCGATAAACTTAGAAAAAGTTTCGTTTAATTGTAAATTATTCTTATCGTTGGGTTTGCTATGGTCTATATAAAAAAAATTGCATAAACTTACATTTTTTTTAGGAACAAGTAGTTTAGAAAAGCCTGGTCGAGAATAGACCGGCCAGTCTATTTTTGTTTTGACTTTACTACAATACATTACTAAACCTTCTAAAAATACGGTTTCTCCTATGAAACGCGTGTCTAATAATCCGGGAAAAGTAAAATTTTCACGAAATGATGTTTTCAAATCAAATATAATTTTAACTTTTTTTTTATATTTTTTATTTAATTTTGAATATAATTTTGTTAAATAAATTTCAATCATAGGTATATAAGTCAAAGGCCTTTTCATGATATTTTCTGCAAAAAAAGAGCTTAGATTCCATATAGCATTTATTGATATTATAATTGTAGTCGAGAGCCTCTTTATTTTTTTATAAAATTTTGAAAATCTAAACTTAATAAAAAAAACATGAATAAAAATTAAAAACAGAGAAATCGATTTTTTTTTGGTGAATATTTTCATGTTTCAAGCAAAAAAAGTTTGTCAATTGTAAACTAGATATTTTTTATGGCTATTTTTTTATCATAATAAACAGAAAAACTTATATTCTTTTAGGTAAGGAAATAAACGACTTATTTCCTTTTCCTATTATAAATACATTAGAAATTTTAGTAAAAAATTGATTTTCTTCGAAATTTTTAAGATATATCATTTCTTGGTTATTATAATATTTTTCTTTGTAATAAATAATTCCAACTTTGCCTGTATTGTAACCCCCCGTGACTATACACAAACTTCCGATGTCAAATTTAATAAAATCGATTATTTTTTTTTTAAAAATATTAAAAATAACCGAATCGTTACTTTTTATCACAGGATCCGGGTATCTTATTGTTCTACCGTCATGAGTCACAATATAAGGTATTCCCATATTCCCTATTTTTACCGAAATGACTTTGCAAATTTTTATAGAGCTTTCGTTTTTCCCAATCCTATGCAAAGTAAAAGAGCCAATGGAATCATATAACAACCGAAAAATTTCTTTAGTTTTTTTAATTGAAATTATATCCATGATACCAACTGGATAATTTTTTTGTGTTCTTACTTTTCCATCAACGTAAATCATTTTCTGAGAAAGAATCTGAATGACTTCTCTAGTGTTAACAGCATATTTTAGTTTGTTGCGCAAAATCAAGCTCAAAGGATACGAATTTTCCTTTTTATGTGGCCCGCTTTTAATTTTAGGAGCAAATATTCCGTCTAATTTAGATAAAGCCCATTTTTTCGGGGCTTTTAGTCTCTTTAAATGCTTTTTCAAACCATGTGCCATATAAATAAAATTTTGCGATTGTTTAAATCATTTTCAACATAAAATAAACACAAATTTCACATTTGATCGATACGTAAGATTGTGTGTTTTTTGTGTATATTTATTTGAAAAATGATAATCTTGTGCCTGAATAAAGTTTTTTTGAAAACTAAAAAAAAATTTTCTATAAAAAACTTTCCTTCGATTTCATCTTCATGTGAATTCTTTTTTTCAGAAGAAAATTCGTCTCCTTGTATAATAAAAGTAATAGGAGTAGGAGGAGGAGGGGGAAACGCTGTCAATAGAATGATAGGATCTGTAGAAGGAGTTGAATTTTGGTCAATAAACACAGACTCTCAAGCTCTATCCCGTTCTTTAGCTCCAAATACATGTAACATAGGTGCAAAATTAACTCGCGGTTTAGGAGCAGGTGGAAATCCTGTAATAGGAAAAAAGGCAGCAGAAGAAAGCAAACAACTGATAGGAGAAATAGTTTCGTCGGGTGATCTCGTTTTCATTACAGCAGGTATGGGGGGCGGAACAGGATCTGGGGCGGCCCCCGTTATTGCTGAAATTGCTAAAGAATTAGGCTGTTTAACTATTGCTGTTGTCACGAAACCATTTGTATTTGAAGGAAAAAAAAGGATGCAGCAAGCGATCGACGGAATTGCTGAATTGAAAAATAGAGTAGATACATTAATAGTTGTATCTAATGATAAATTATTAAAAATAATTCCAGAAAATACTCCTCTACAAGACGCTTTTTCTGTTGCAGACGATGTTTTGCGACAAGGAGTGGTAGGAATATCTGAAATAATAATAAAACCTGGATTAATAAATGTGGATTTTGCCGATATTCGTTCCATTATGGCTGAATCTGGTAACGCTTTGATGGGAATAGGAACAGCATCTGGAAAAAATAGAGCACACGATGCTTCTATCGCAGCAATAAGTTCTCCTTTACTTGATTTTTCAATTAAAGATGCAAAAGGAATTATATTCAGCATCGTAGGAGGGCATACTATGACATTACACGAAATAAATACTGCAGCGGAAATTATATATCAAGCAGTAGATTCAAATGCTAATATTATTTTTGGAGCCTTGGTCGATGATGGCATGGAAGACAAAATTTCAATAACTGTCATAGCAACTGGTTTTGAAAAGAAAAAACTGCATAATTAGCTCAAATGATATATTTATAAAAAAACTATTTTTTCAATTGTTTTAAAATCATTTACTTATAATTTTAAACAAAAATAAGAATATAAATTTCTTATTTTTGTTTAAAAGTTATGTTTTTAATATACAAATTCCCATTTTTTATCTGAATATACTTTAACAAACTTTTTAAAAAATAACTTATTTCCTTGACAATTAATTTTTTGCCTTGATCTAATAACGAAAAAGAGAAACAAGGAAAAGTTATTAATTTTATTTCTATTTTTATATCACACAAACACAATTGATATTCGAAAAATTTCTTTATAAAATCAATAGCATTTTTTGAAAATATAAAAATTTCAAATTCGATAAACACGCTATAATGTTGCTTTACCATTTTTTTTTTCAATATTTCTCGAATTTTAATAAATTCCAAGCAAGACATGTTTAACCCGTGTAAAACCTTTTTGTAATTTTTGATTGATTTTTTTACTCCTTTCAGCATATGTTTATATTTTCTACAAAAAGGCCAACCCCATCTAATTTGCAAATCTTCGCAATTTAGATGGTTGCATCTAGATACATGTGTTGCGATAGAAATTGTGTTTTTTGCATAAACCCATTTTTTTTTCATTTGGTAAATTTCTTCCTGTGCAATTCGACATTTCGAGACGTCCACGTAACCTCTTTTACCATCGACCTTTGTAATGACAGCAGGTTCATCTTTATAAAGTATTACCGATTTATGGATAGAATTCATTTTTTTTCTAGAGATTTCTCGAGTTAAGATCATTCCTTGTAAGTTATTGAATTCTAAAAGCTGCACATAAGCGCCTATGTCTTTTAATTTTTCTATAAAAATAATTACAATATCTCCTGCAGATGGATATAAATATTCATATACACGATTACGCATATAAAATTAATTGGGAACCTTCATAAAACTTACAATACAATGAGTTCCAGTTTTGACAAGTACGTTACTATATTTTCACACGAAGGAAAATTATTTCAAGTGGAATATGCTTTTAAAGCATCTTGTAATTTTTCGAATTGTATTGCAATAAAAGGATCGGATACTGTATGTGCGATAATTGAAAAAAAAAATATGCACACAATTAATCAGTCTAAACTTAAAACATTTTGTACAAAAAACGACATCGGTTACGTATGCAAAGGAATACCGTCAGATGCATATATGTTCATTGATTACATTACCGAAGAAATTTCTAATTATTTCAGTAAATTTAGACAAAATATCCCGATCGAATATTTAGTTAAAAAAATATCAGAGAAAAAACAAATAAATACTCAATATGCTTTCACAAGACCATGGGGAGTCAAGAGTATTGTAATAGGAGTAAAAGAGAATGGTAGTCCTAGTTTATATAAAATAGACCCATCGGGATATGCAACTTCTCATATGATATGCGCAATAGGCGAACATGAGAATGAAGTTAATAATTACATATCAAGAAAAATAAAATATTATTCTATAATACGATCTTCTCAGTTAGAAACTGTCATTAGCTTAATTTTATTATTTCAACGTATTCTTAAATACGATATTAATGCTACAAATGTCGAAATAATGATTTCAACTTCTAGAAAAAGAAAAGTTAAAATTTTAAAAAATTTTGAAATAGATTTTTACTTAAATTATTTAGAAAATTTTTAAAGCTCATGTTTCAGATCAATCTTACAACTTCCAACGGTCTTCATTCTTACAGAAAATAAAGCTAAATACTGAAATGAACTCCAATCCAGATATGATGCACGAATACAATACCAATGGCGCAAAAGCCATTGCAAATATAATTAAAACAACATTTGGCCCGCGCTCTATGTTGAAAATGATTATAGATAATCAAGGAAATTTGATTGTAACAAATGATGGGTATTCTGTGTTAAGAGAAATTGATACTTTTCATCCTATAGTTAAATCTCTGGTTGAAATATCAAAAGTACAAGATAATGAAGTAGGCGACGGTACTACAAGTATTGTTCTGTTATGTACGGAATTTTTAAAAGCAGCCGAAATATTAATAAAAAAGAAACTTCACCCTAACCAGATTATTGGGGGATATTTCAAAGTTTTGAATTCTATTACATCTTATATTCAAAAAAATTTTGCTGCCAGTATAAAAAGACACGATTTTATGGATGTTTTGAAAATAGTTTCGACTTCTATCTGTACTAAATTCGTAGGCCGTTATTCTAGGTTAATATGCGAAATTGCATTTAAAGCCGTCTACAGTTTAAACGCAAATTTGAAAAATCTGGGAATTGGTGAAAATATAAAAATAGAAAAAATTTTCGGAAATAAAATAGAAAACTCTCGGGTTCTTTCTGGTATAATTATTCCAAAAGATGTATGTCATCCTAAGATGAGACGTTTTATTTCAAACCCAAGAATTTTGCTTTTAGAATGTTCAGTTGATTTTAAAAAAACTGATTTTAAATCAATCGTCAACATAAAAAATGAACTTAAATTACAAAATATATTAAAAACCGAGGAAAATTACACAATTTATTTTTGTAACATAATAAAGAAATTTCAACCTGATGTATTAATCACAGAAAAAAATGTGTCAGATTTTGCATTATATTATCTTTTTAAATCTAACATATCAGTAATTAGACGTGTAAAGAAAAGCGACACCAATAGGTTAGCGAAAGCAACTGGAAGTACTATAGTCTCGAATATAGAAGAAATCGATATAAGCGATATAGGAAATGCTAAAAATTTCTGTGTTAAACAAATAGGAGATGTCTGCTATACATTTATAACTGGATGTAAAAATTATTCTGCTTGTACTATTTTGTTATTTGGTTTATCTAAAGATGTTTTAGATGAGATAGAAAGAAATTTGCACGATGCGATTGGAATCGTGAAGCTGATCTTACACAAATCTTCGATTTTGCCAGGAGGTGGAGGAACTGAGCTCGAATTGTGTAAGTTTTTATCTGAAAAAAAATATGCGAAAAATGATTCTTTTTTACTTTACAATTCAATTTGCTCGGGTTTAGAAATTATCCCCAAAACTTTAATCGAAAATTGTGGAATGTTTTCTCTGCACGCAATTCATAAGTTGAAAAAAATCCATCTTGCAAAAGGGTCTTTTTATGGAATAGAAGGCAAATATGGAAAAATATGCGATACGAGAAAACTAGGCATAATAGAGCCTTCTTATATGAAAGTTCAGATTTTTAAAAAAGCGATTGAAAACGCAGCAATGATTGTAAGAGTGGATAAATTTTTCTACGGAGTATCTCAACAAAAAAAAAACTCAATGTAAAGATAAGATATACTTTTACAACAGCTTGTCAAATGTTGTATATCTTTATTCAATTCAAGTAGATGTTCGTTCATTATAGATTATCTACAATTGGAATTCAATTAGAAGAAACCTTGCAAGAATTATTAAAAAAAAAAGTAATAAACTTTGACATCATTGATTTTGTAAAAAATGAATTTGATAAAGCAATTATAAATGGATTGAAAAAATATGTCAAAGATAAACCTTTGATTAAAGGAGAACTAAAGCATTATCAGAATTGTGATAACGTATGGATTTTTGAAATAAATAATCCGCAAATAAAAGTTAGTAGTTATAATCTACCTGTACAATTTCAAGGCATTTTAAAAATTATTGCTTGTGATTTAAAACTTACTAAAAACTTGTCAAAAAAAAAAATCCAAAAAAATCCAAAAAAACTCCTTAAAATTTAAAAAAATATACATAATTTATCTCGGTTCTTTTTTTTGTATACATAAAAATTTAAAAACTATGTATTTTTCAAAGGTTTTAAATAAAACTCTGGTACAAGAATTTTTTTCTTTGAACCAGATTCAAATTAACCAATTTGGCATTTACATGGTTTTTCCTTCATGTATTACTAAAATAAGCATTCGTACTAAAACAAAACAAAACATTAAAAAATGCTTATATTTTATTCTAAAAACTAATGATATTTTTAAAATTAACTCTAGATCAAAAAAACTTGCAACCACGTTCAATTGTTTGCTTGAAAATAGATTTATAACACAAGTTTATACTAGAACGAATGATAATTGTTTCTATCTTTCAGTTTTGTCAGAAAAAAATATTTTTTCAAATTATCGGAACACGTCTATTGTTCAAGGAACACGATTGTTTGGTTATGGAAATGTGTTTTTTTTACAAACCAATTTAATTTATTCAAAAGAACAAATGTCAGTTTCTCTTGGTATTTTTGTAAATTTTCCATACAAATTTTTGAAAAAGGTTTATTTTCTACACAACGTTCCTCCGCTTATCGATATAAAGCTCAATCCACCGCTATTAATGCTTGCGATTAAATCTAGTCATATAAGATTTTTTATAATTAAACATTCTAAAATCAAAAAAAAAATGTTTTTTCTGCAAATAGGCTCTTTTTCTTTATTTAGAAGTAATTCGATTTTTTCAGATTTTTTAGAGATAAAAAATAAAATTTTTATAGCAATTTCGGATAGTAGTTTTATCCTAACGTGTAAATTTACATTCGATCGTAACTCAAACTTAACAAAAATTGAAACGTGTGGATGTGTGAATTCGTTCAAGACTTCATTCTTGGAATGGAACAATTTTTTTTTCAGCTGTCTTTTATCAGGAGAAAAAAATCGCAAAATAGTAATATGGAATGAAATCTTAATTCCTATATTAAAAATTAAAATAAAAAATTTCTTAATTTTAAGCATGAAGCCTTCTTTGAAATTTTTGGGATTTTTTTTAATAGTCACTAAAGATTCAATTAAAACTAGAAAAAAAGTTAATAGATTAGACGGACACTTATTACAAAATACCATTAAATTGTATACAAGTTGGAAAAAACACCAATCGAACATGTCTTTTACATTAAATCGCATATACTATTTACAAATTTTAAAAGGAATTTTTTTTTCATTGAATTTTGAAAATGAATTTGATATTATAAATAAATTTCATCGGAGTTCGACGTTTTATGTTTTATTGTTCGATTTTTTAATAAAAATTTTAAACAATATACAAAAAAAAAAACTTGATTTAAATTATATATCATTTATCTATAAAATTATTAGACATAACGCGTGGTTTTTTTTTTTCTTTGGTCACTTTCATATAAATTTTATTACAAAAAAACAAGCTTTATGTACAATACGACGCATCGGTCAATCAAGGGCTTTTTCCATGAAAGAAATTGAAATAGAACAAATTTTTTTGTGTGAAAAGAATTCAGTAGAAAATTATTCAAATTGTAAAATTTGCAAAAGATTTTCTCGGTTTAAATTTTTTCACAAAAATAAAAAACAAGCATGTCAATTTGCGCATGTTACGTCAACCAAAATGTTTGATTTTTTTGCAAATTTCAGTCAGTATTGTCCTGTAAATTTAAAACTAAATTTCAATTCTAATATAAAAATTTTATCTTATTACAGGATAAAAATATTTTATAATCACAATACAAAAACTATTTTTTTACAAAAAGAATTGGTTTAGAGATTAATTTTAGATTAATGTTCATATTTAAAATATTTTTTTAGAATTAAGTTTTGGTATAATACTTTTGTACAATTTCTATGTCCTGTTGTTTTTTTTTTTGAAAAAAATAATTTAAATTCATTTAAATCGACATTAGTATTTGCCCAACTTATAAAATTAAAGTATAATTTAACACAAAAGTAAAAACTATAAGTCGAATAAAATAACATTAGACGAAATTTTCTCAAAAAGCTATTTTTATAAAGAACGTTTATTTTGATATATAATAAAATAACAAGCTTTATATATTTAAAAAAATTGTGTTGTTTTTTTTTTGAAAATATCTCGCTTCTTTTTTTAAATTTTTTCGAAAAATTTTCGAATAAGGATTCAGAGAATTTAAGTTTTAGATTCCAAATCTTTTCTGCAATTCGTTCGATGAATTTTTTTTGAAATACTAGAGTAGAATTATAACCATATACATACGTATAAACACTTTTTTTACATTTTACGTATGTTGATCTCAACTGATTTAAACACATCCTATTAATTTTTATTGAAAAAAAGCTAACGAAATTGGTAAAATATACGTTTTTTTGTTGTTTATCTATTTGAAAATTCTTGTCTAATAAAAACTTTATTAAATTAAATTTTTTCTTTGAATAAAAAATTATTTCATGAGACAGCGCAAACTTAAAAATACGCACAAAAAAAAAACTTATGAAAAAAAAACAATAAACTAATGCTCTAGATAAGGTTATATTAAGATTAAACTTAAAAAAATAATTGAAATTGTAATTTGTTCTAAAGTTTTTAGATAACTTCACATATAGATTTAAAAGCTCTAAAAATTGAATGTGTAAGATTAGACAACTTGTTTTATGTTCAGTTGAAATTAAATTTTTATACAGATAAAACGAGTTTGTGTGGTACTTTTTCATAGAAAAAATACCATCTATACAAACTGTCGATAACTTTGAATCGAAAAATTTAAAAATATAAATAAAACCTATATATTCGTTTAAATTTTGAACTATATTTTGGTTAAAATACCAATTGTATATGTTACAGGGAAATAGTTTTTTTTCAAAAGACTTAGTTTTGTATAATTTATTCATGAACATATGTTTTATACTAAAAAAAAGAAAACAAGTGCATTTAAGATCGTATTTTCCAATCAAATATTTTTCTCTACAAAATGTTGCAACATTTGACGTATACTTTACTTCAAACGGTATGTTGCATGGTGTTTTTTTTTAAAATTATAATAACCAGTTGTATGTGTATCAAAAATCCAAGTAGTGTAAAAATTAAAAATTGATGTTTTTTTCTGAAATACAGATTTAAAAATTTTTTTATTTTTTTTTCGCTGACATTCTATGCGCTTAAAATTTTTTAATGTTAAAAAACAAAATCGATTTTGTTCAGTTATTATTATAAATTGGCAACTTGTTAAGACCATATAACGATATAATCATATAATCATTTTTTATTAACACAATAGGAAGAAACGCTGATTTTAACTAATTTAAATATACTTTGACTATTTTTTGTGAAAATGCGCAAGCTGATATTTAAATTATTATAGTTTAAACAAATAAAAATTAATTGAAGTTTTATTTGTTTATAAAACGGAGATAGCTTTTTCAGATCGATTTTCTTTTTCAAACAAAGACGTTTAAAAAAATTATAATTTAAAAAATTTTTTTTTGATTTAAGGCCTAAATTTATTTGTAACAAAAAAAATAAACTAAAAAGTTTTTTCGTCCATATAAAATAATTTTTTTTTAAAACATTTGTACACACGCAAAAAAAAAAATAGTGCATTTTTATACAATCGAAAAATCGTTGACCGCTGATTAATTTTTTCTTTGAATCTATTTTTTTTATGATAAATTTTTTTAACAGAAACATTAATACATCAAAAATAAATTTATCATAAATTTTCTTCATATCCCCCTTTAAAAAAAATTGATGAGAAATGTAAAATTTTTTGTATATAATATGTTTAAAAAAGTGAGAAAGATATTTTTTTTTCTTAAACATATTATATACAAAAAATCGGTAAATTTCTTGATTAATAGACATTCTCTTAAATAAATTTGCCATTTTTATATTAAAAATAATAAAGCACGCAAATCAACTAAAAAACTTGAGCTTATAATTATTAAAGGTATAAATAATTATATAAAAAATTTTTCGATAAATTTTTGATTATCTGATAAAATTTGAAATTTGGTTTCAGACACAAAAAAAAAAAATTACATGAATAAAGTTTAAACAAAAGTCCGATTCTCATTATTACATTTTTTTTTCTTTGCTTTATAAGTTTATTTAAATTCAATAACAAGCAAAATTTTCCACAACTTGTTAAATTGTTAATTATGATATTTTTTTTAAAAAAAAAAATTTCAAAAATTTTTATTAAATATACAGATTTGTTTGTTTTATTAAAAAAAAAATATAACTTTCTAAAAAAAAATGAAAAAAATAAATTCACTTTTATTTTCATAACAATAATTTTCATAAGATGAAACACGATAAGTTTATTTAAAAAAAACTAACATTTTTATTTGTTACAAAATTTAACCAGTTCATAGTTTTCAATGAGCACAAATTAAAAAATAATTTAAACATTCGATTTATTTTTTTTTAAGTATATAAAAATCTTTCGAATGGTTTCTTATTTCTTTGATTCTAATTTCAAATATTTTTTGTATGGAAAAAAACATCCGATGAAACCAATTAGAATTGAAATGACGCATGAATTGATATTTTCGTATGGACTTCATAAATTTCTCAAATTTAAATTTTTGAAAAAAATAAATAAAAGATATCTATTAAATTTTCATCAACCGAGGGTAATGCAAGAATTGTCTTATGCCAAAGACAGAAATTTTTTCTTTGAAACTAAAGAATCAAAACATTCAAAAAATATGAGATTTAGCGGAGATTGTCCGATTTTTTTAGGTATAACAGAATATTGTGAGTTATATACTACAGCAAGTATATTCGCAGGGCTCGATATAGTTAAAAAGAATACAAAAATTTCGATCAATTGGGCGGGCGGATTACATCATGCAAAACGATCTCGAATGTCAGGCTTCTGTTATACCAACGACATCATATTGCTTTTATTAGAGTTATTAAAATATTTTTCAAAAATACTCTACATTGACATAGATGTTCATCATGGAGATGGCGTCGAAGAAGCTTTTTATTTGTCAAACAGGGTTTTTTTTATATCTTTTCATAGTTATTTTAAAAACTATTTTCCTGGAACCGGAAATTTGGCTGATACCGGAATCGATAAAGGAAAATTTTACTCGGTCAACGTTCCTTTAAAACCTGGGATAGATGACAATTCTTTCGAGCTTTTATTCAAGTCAATCATAAAAGAAGCAGTTTGTAGATTTAGTCCTGATGTAATTGTCTTCCAATCAGGAGCCGATTCTTTGTCCGGAGATAAACTGGGAGTATTTAATTTATCCATTCATGTACATAATAAATGTATAGATTTCGTCAAATGTTTTAATTTACCCCTGATTATATTAGGAGGCGGAGGATATACTAAAAAAAATGTTATCGATTGTTGGACTCTAGAAACGTCGGTTTTAGTAAACAAAAAAATATGCATAAACATACCATGTAACTTTTACTGGAAAAATTTTTGTTTTGATAAAAAAAGACTAAATTCTATTAAACGAATAAAAAATCAAAATTCAAAAAAATATCTTGATTATATTGAGAAAAAGATTATGTCTAATTTTATGAAAATAAAAAACTAAATTATATAAATTTTGTCAGAAAATATAAGAAAATTTATTGGCTTAAAAAAAATATTAAAGTCGATTCTCTGATTCCGTAAAGTGGATTTATTTTAGAAGCGGGAATTTTCTTAAGTTCACTGATCAATGAATATACATTAGTTTTAATTACTTTCTGGCATATCTTATATTCGAAATTTAGAATCGAAATACTACAAACGTTATAACATGTATGATACAAATCTAAATAACGTCCTATTTTGTCCGAAAATCCAAATAAGTTTTTATTTTTTGACAAGATTAAATTATTTAACAAATCCAGGTATAAATGAAAGGAACTTAGCAATAGTATACTGTTTAACCAATATATATAACAAAAATCGGTTATTTTATACAATCTTCCTTGTACAGAAAAATCAAATTTTTTCTTTTTCTGAAATAAAGAATTGCCAAAAAAATTGAAAATTGAAAATTGAAAATCTCGTTTTAAAAAAAAAAATAAACTCGAAATACAGCAATAAAATAAAGCTACGTGTTCTTCCCTGTATTTATTGATGCTAAAATTTTCCATACTCATATAAGTACACCGAATATACAAATGACAGTCACCGGAAATTTGAGGAGTTAATATGTTATATAAAGAACATATTACCAATGTACAATAGTTTAATCTTGCATCTGATCCTCCTTTTGTATAATTTTTATAAAAACTTCTTTTAGATTTTGTTTTTTTTATCAATATGTAAATTAATCTTACGTCGATTAAACTTATTCTTGTAAAATTTTTTTTAATACAAACATAAGAAACTGATTGGGCATAAGTATATAACACGTTTGATAAATTACTGCATATATATTGGGCCTTTTCTATAGAAAAAATTGAAGACAATCTAAGCTTTGAGAAATATTTTTTATCGAACAAAGCCATATCGAACAAAACGAATAACCAATGTAAAATCCAAGAATTTGTCAGTGCATACGATGGAAAAAAATACCATATTTTATTGATATAATAAGATAAAAAGTTCAGAGTTTTTTTAATATTTTGATAAAAAATAAATTTTTTATCAAAAATATTTTTATTAAATATTTCTTGGAATAGAAAGAATTTGAGTGTTTGTTTAATAATTTTTGATATACTGATTCGATAAAATTCAAATGGCCTTGGATAAATCCCACCTGGTAACGCAAGTTCATTGGAAAAAGACAAGGTGTCTACGACAGTCTTAGAACAATCGGCGTGTACAATTTAAACTAATTGAACATGATTGATTTTAAAAAAATTTGTTTCTATCACAAAAAGCTAAGGGGTGAATTTTTTTTAATAGAAACGAAATCAGGAGAGAGTTATATATGTAATTTAAAAAAATTTGATAGTTCTTTCAATATTCTAGCAAGTAAATCGTTGATTGTGAAATCAAACGGACTATTTTGCCGGGAATCTTTCAAAGTCTTTTTGAAAGAAAAAAACGTAAAATATTTTAAGATTTCAATTTAAATAAAAATTTTAGTATGTAAAAAAATTGAAAGCTTTTTTATAAATTTATTTTTTTAAGCCAATCATCATTTTTGTTATTTTTTAAAATGATTGGAAACCAAAATTACTTTTAATTTTTTATCTGACGTACGTGGTTTTAGCTCAGTGGTTAAGCGCTTGTAGAGCATCTGCTTTACACGCAGAGTGTCGGGAGTTCGAACCTCTCAAGCCATATTCCGTATTATTCTTTATATTTGCAAAAATTTTAGATTTGTATTTAACATCTTTACAAAACAACTTTAAACTTAAAATTATTTTGATTTTAGTTAAATGGTCGGCATTGTTCAATGGAAAAAGAAAAATTGGCTAAATTCTGTAGTTACATATTTAAATTCCAAAAATCGTGGTATAATGAAGTTGGGAAAAAAAAACTGCAAATCTCTAATAGATAAAACAAAATTTTCGAATTTTAATCGAATTAAAAAAGAAAAAATTCAAAAAACAGAAAATTTAACAGGATCCATAGTTATTATTTCATTTGGAAAACTCAGAGGAAAAAAAGCTATAATTTTGAGAACAACTAAATGCCAGATGTTTGTAATTTCCGGTCCTTTTTCTTTGAATGGTATTTCTATTCGCAGGATAAAACCCGGTCATATTATTACAACTCGGAACCGACTCGATGTTGACTCTGTAAATACCAGGATATTTGATGATGAATATTTTATTTTTCTTAAAAAATCGAGAAAAAGAGGAAATCAAGATTTAAAGAATAGACTGAAAATGGCTCACGCTTTACGTGAAATTCATATCGACCGATATTTATTAAATCAAATCAGTACTAATTTGTTTTTAAAAGCTTACTTAAAAGCAAAATACACGCAAAATAGTTACACAAAAATGCCTTTCTCCAATTTTAAGTGATTTTACTATTAAATAAGTTTTAGTTGCAAATAATTGTTGTTTGTTTTATTTATTATAGAAAATTCAGATCGATCCAAAATATTTTCAAAATACTTTACTTTAAAAACAGATTTTTCTCTTTTCATGTAAATCATTTTTAAAATGGATACGATTTTTAAAACGATCAACCATGTGTGAAATTTTTGATACACGGAAATCGTATTTATCATTTCAAGCTGAATACATTTTATAAATAAAACTTTTTTAAACCATATTTTTTTTATTTTTTTTGTAATATATTTTATTTTATTTAAAATTCTCAGGAACCTATAAAGAAATAAAACAAAAAGTAAACTAAATTGTACATTAGGTATAGTTTCAAGTAATGTCGACAAAAAAAAAAGCCTTTAAAACAGTATATGCATAATTTACTGTTTTTGTTTGATAAAATAAAAATAATTTAAAAAAATAATTTTTTTTAATTATGTAAAATTTTTTATTTGTTCTATTTTCTTTGATTAAAAAATTTTGTTCATTATTTTTGTTCAATAGCTTCAAATTTTTATAAAAATTTAAATCAAATTTCATAAAAAAAGCTTGTAAACATATAGATAATCTTTTGAGTGATTTTTTTTTGAAAAAGTTATCTAAGTCAGTCAAATGAAATAAAAAAATAAGTTGGATTAAATAACGGTTAAAAATTAAATTATTTTCTAGAAACGTTTGTTGAATCGAAGAAAAATAATAAGTTGTTAAAAAAAAATTTCTATAATTCAAATAGCTTGATTTAAAATAAAAATATTTTAGAAACGAAAAATTTTTATTATTTATTTTAAAATTAAAAATTTTTTCAATACAAATATAAGCATTCTTGGGAAAGTTTTTAAAATAGTTTTCATTTAACATATCTTTTGTTATATTATTATGCTTTTTAGAACAGATATCGATTGTTAAATGTTTTAATGTTTTTGTTAAAAAATAATTTCGATTCGGAGCTATCAAAGCACATTTATTTAAACGCAAAACATACAAATTATAATTTGTATGTTTTGCGTTTAAATAAGGCAATATTTCTTGTATCAATCCGATTTTAACAGTAATTTGATTTTTTTTTGATAAGATACGTTTATTTTTTGAATTTTTTTTTTGATTGAAAGTTATAGATCTTAAAAACATTGACTAATTCAAACAGAACAAAAAAAACAGAACGTCGTGAAACAAAAAATCGAGCACTCTTTTTGACAAAATCCTTAAAATTTGAGTAAAAACTCACAAAAAAATTTTTTAGCATTTTAATTGATATTTTTAAGATTGTTTTTAAAAATTTTTTTTTTTTTTATATAAAACAATAATTCATACCAAATGTTTACAGTTTTATAAGTGTAGCTACGATAAAATACATCTGTAAAAAAAAGCGCTTCATGTGTTTGCGTTTAAATATTAAGTTTTTTCTTCCTATATATATAAAAAACACATCTGATTGACATTTTGCACAATCAAATGTTCTTTTTTTTTTCGTAGAAATTCAAGCAAACGTGTATACACCAAAATGTTGTCTATTATATAAGTTGTTTTATCAGTAGTATTATATATAGAATTTAAAAAAAAATCAACACTAGCCGAAAAACAAGAATAAAATTTTTCACTGTAAAAAAAATGTTTTGAAAAAAAAAGAAAAAAACAATACACATATTATTATAAAAAAATTTATCAATTCCAAATTCTTTTTTATAAAAAAAAAATGTATATAACAAAGTTGTTGTGATATCAGATTTTTTTTTTTTGAAAAAAAACAAATTTTTAATATAAAGTATAATGATGTTAAATGATGTTTTAAATGAATAAGAAAATAAAAAAAACAGCTTTAAAATTACTCCGAAAAAAACATTCAATTTTGACAAAAAAAAATCGATGCATTCTGGTGAAAAAATCACATAAGGACTCCGGATGCATGCCTGTTTTGGGGAAAAAACAAATGTTATTTCATTGGATAAATTTTTTTTTGTATTCAGCTGAAAGTTTTTTTCATTTGATTTTATAAAAAAACAGTTTCGGAAAAATCTAAAATAAGATGCTTTAAAATTTTTCGAACTTGTATTTGAATTTTTAATTTTTTTATTAAAATTAAAAATCCAACAGCTATTATAAATATAACCAAACAATTCAATTGCAGTTTTTTTTTTAAAATACAATTTATAATCTGCAATATAGTTCAAAAAAAAAAAAGAAAATATTTCTTTTGCATTAAAAAAATCTAAAGAGTATAATTTAAAAAAAGTAAATTTGTTAATGAAAGTTTTATTAAGACTATTTTTCTTTTTGGTAAATAATATAAAATAGAATAAAATTTTGCTATGTTTATTCGTACGAAATGTGAATTTAAATTGTTTGTACAAAATATAACATGAATGCAAGTTGCATAAAAGTGTAAAAAAAACTAAATCTATGTATTTTCTTAAAGAAATATTCACAGGAAAAATTGAACTTTCCATTGAAATTTTCTGATAAAAAACTAAAACTGCGATTTTAGTTTTTATCAAGAAGCCGATTTTATACAAAACTTGTCTTATAAAAATTTCACTAAATGTTTTTTTTAAAAAAAATTTAAAAATTAATGAAAAAAGGAAGATCGACTGTACTTGTACAGGATCATAAAGCTTATGCTTTTCAATTTAGGTCTACAGAATGTAACAATTTTTTGATGATAATTTTGTTATAGATTTAAAATCTCTGGTAAAATATCGAATAAGTGGTGTATACTAGGATAATTTTTTAATGAGGATTTCTGAAAATTGTACGTATGGTAATCGAGATGGCTTGCCGATAATCTTTAAAACGCGACACTGTTTTCCAGCTCAAATCAATGTCAGTAACAAATAGCAACACAAGGTCTCGAACCTAGGACCTCTGGGTTATGAGCCCAACACGCTAACCACTGCGCCATGTTGCTTACTCTAGAAAAAAAAGATAAAAATATAAATATAATAACTCCCAAAATATATTTACTTTCTTTGAAGAATAAAAAAATTTTTATAAAACTGAAATGGGGAGTAGATTATAAAGGTATATTGATGTCAGTTGATAGATATCTTAATTTACATCTTTTAAATACCGAAGAATGGAAAAACAATCTAAAAATCGGCTATTTGGGAGAAATTTTTATTAGATGTAACAATATTCAATTTTTGACTAAAATAGATGAAAATTAATTTTTTTTTAAAAATATACAAGCGAGATAAAGTTTGTTTTGATGTATTTCTGTGACCATATGTCATATTATCCATTAACATTACGCAATCATGGGTTGAGGTTTTTCTCTGTTGAAATTCCCATATTCTAATTTGATTAATAATAGGATTACAAGAATTTTGGTGAATATAATGCGAGTTTTTTAAAATAAAACTTATTATATTCTTTGCATTTATTCCTTTGTGTATGGCTTTATGTATTGACGTTTTGTTTATTTCACCTACAAATAAGCCTGGAAGATTATAAATTAAATCACAAAACTGAATCAGTATTTTATTCAAAAAGGTATTATTGTTATAAGCATAAACTCTATAATTTGATTCTATTATCATTTGGAAACATTCTTTCGTTTTAATTTTTTTGGATAATTGATAAACAACCTTTTTTCTTTTTTTCTTTTGACTACGAAACACATAAAAAATTTTATCAAAGAAACAAGGAAAAAACAAAATTTTTAACTGGTGAAACAACGAAAAAAGTAAAATAGTTTTTTCATCCAACTCTTCGATTAGTTTAGGAGTATTTACCTTGTTTTTTTGAAATTCAGTTAGAAATTCAAATAAATTTTTTTTTCTTTTTACATATAATTTTAGCGAATTCATTTTATTAAGCACTTTTTCGTGATATAAAAAAATATAAAATTTTCTGTTTTGAAAATTTATTTTTTTCTCAAATATAGAGCTTATTTTATTGCAAAAGTTTTCGAAAAATTTGAAAAAATTTAAATTTAAACTATTCAACAAAAATTTTATTCCCGTATAACTGATTTTAACTTCATTTTTATATACTGAATTTTTAATTATTCCTGCGTTTTTTAAAAAAAGAATAAGTTGGATGTTGGGAGCAAATTTAGTAGAATTGATTATATTATTCAATAAAAAAAAGAACATACTTTTTTTTCTATTAAATTTTTTTAAACTGTTTCGAAATGTTCTATTCTTTCCAGAACTAAAAACCGAAATTAATTTTGGAAAAAATGTGGTTTTTGTGTAAACTATTCGAAAAAAACATTCTTTATAGTTGTTATTAACAAAAATTTTTTTTCTGTCAATAACAACTAATACGTTTGTTCCTGACATTCTAGAGAAAAAAATATTATAAATTTTGAACGAAAATATATTCAAAAAAAATTTAAATTCTATATAACTAAAACAATAATTTATAAAAAAAAGTCTCATTAAGCACAAACCGTATAACCGGGTATCAATTTTCACGGGCAAATAAGCCAATGAAAATTGGGTTAAGTATTCGGGAAAAAAAAATTTAACAATCAAAGGTAAGTACATCAGATATGGTAATGGAATAATGGGATTATAGATGTAATGTTTAAAATAATAACTATCTACAAATTAAGAAATGGTAAGTAAACTTATAATTGGTATTTTTGTTTCTGTAAAAAAAAACTAATTTTTTTTAGTCTAGTAATAAAATATTGAGCATCAAAAAAAAGCTGATTAAAAAAAAAAACCAAAATAGATCGTTACCCGTTTGGTTTTGTTTGAAAAAAGTTTCTAAAATTAAATTTAACACGAAAAAAAGAAACTGGAGAAAAAAGAAACTGAAAATATAAAATAGTAAAAGTTATTTCAAAACTAGAAATTACAAGAAAAAGAAGATGAATTTACGCAAATTTTTGTTTTTATATATTTATTTTAATTAATTAATCATTTTCCTAATTGTATTGTATATTTTTTTTTGTTTTTTTGTTTTTTTAAAATAGATAATAACGTAGATTATTTTTTTTTTCTCAACTAAATTATTTAAAAAAGTATTTTTTTTTATATACAATAAAGTTTTAAATAAGCTTAAACCTACTCTGTCGTTTCTCTGAAAATGTATTTTGGACATGATATGAAGGAAATATTTTCCAAATTGATAATACACGCAAGTGTCCATCAAATTGATAATTACCATTTTAGGAAGTTTTTCGAAGTGATATAGAAAATTAGATTCAACACTTATAGCGATTTTTTTTAGTAATTTAACACAAAATTGAAAATTTTTCATTTGATTTATGAAAATAATTTTTTTAAAAACGTGTAATTTTAAATTTATAAAAAAATAACTCGAAATAGAATTAATTAGCTCGATATTCGAATATTTCAGAAAAAAATACTTAAAATTTGATAAAATTAACAATCTGTTGATTTTTTCGAAACTTTTCCTGAGTAAAAAAAATGTATTTTTTACACTTAAATCATATAAAACTTTAGGGTTAAAAAAAAGAAAAAAGAAAAAACTCTTTTTTTTCAAAGATATGTGAAAGTAATTTTTGTCCGAGAAAATTAACAAAGAACACCAGAAAAAAAATAATTGTTGAAAATTTGAACTCGTAAGCTGACTTTTGAACTTTATTTTCATGGCACAGCTAGTTTATATGAATTTTTGAGAATAAAAGGTTTATATTTATTTTTATCTATTTAGTCGCTTATACCTACGGATGTTATGTGTTACGACGATTATGGAAATTTACATTATTCGTGTAAAATTACTAGTAAAACCGTCAAAAGGTGGAAAATTCCAGATACTACAAGATGGACTATTAGGTCTGTTTATACGAAAAATTTTCTTATAAAAAATCTGGTCGAGAAGAATAAAAAAACTAGAAACATATGCGTGGTGGGGAATCTTCATCATGGAAAAAGTACGTTTGTTAATTCGTTGTCATCGAGCGTCCATTTGAATAACCAGATGAATTTTTTTTGTAATTTTTCTGATTTTTTTTACCTAGAAAAACAAAAAGCAATGTCATTACAATCATCTATTACAAATCTTCTTTTATGTAATAAAAAAAAAGAGTCTTACTTGGTGACTCTAATCGACTGTCCTGGGCATTTTGATTTTTTTGATCAAATTTTAACAGGTATAAAAATTTCAGACGGAGCTTTATTGACAATAGATGTGTCTGAAGGAGTGTTAACAGGTACAGAATTTTTTTTAAAAAATTGCTTAGTAAATGATTTGCCAATCGTTATAATATTAAATGCATTTGATCGATTAATGTTGGAATATATTTATTCTACCAAAATGATACAAAAAATAATAATAAAAATTTTGGATGAATTGAATTCGATTTTAGAAATATCAGTTTTTAAAAGAAAAAAAAAAAAAGAAAAAATATTTTTTTTTAACCCAATTCATAACAACGTGTGTTTTGCAAGTTTTTTACAAAATTGGAGTTTTACGTTAAATCAGTATGCTGATATGTACATATCATGTCAACCTTCAACATGTTTGTCTGTTGCCGATTTATCGGTTTATTTTTGGAATAATTTTCATTACAGAGATAAATTCAAACTAAAAAAAAAAAGAAAAATCGAAAAAAAGACTGTTTTTTGTCAATTTATAATAGAACCTCTATACAAATTAACTTTTTTAAAAGTAGGCGAACCTATCATCCATATTCAAATGTTTATTCAGAACGAATTAGGAATATTCGAAAACCAAACTCAAAACCAAAATTCTAGACAATTATTTGAAAATATCTTTTTATTTTTTTTTGGTGGTTGTAGAAACTTAAAATTAATACCAAATCACATCGGGTTAATATCGTCTATAATCGAACATATTCCTCATTTTATAAAAACTAAAAAATATAAAAAAAATTTTATAAAAAAAAAATACACGTTTAAATCTTTATGCTATGTATACAAATTTTTTTCTTTTAGAAAAAAAAATAATTGCCTAAGTTTAGTTAGAATTTTAAAAGGGCAACTCAAAGAGAAAACAAACACTTCTCTTATAACTGAAGGCCATGAATTTTATCTAGCTGAATTTTTTTGTTTAAGTTGTAAAATAAAAAATATTCTTTTACCAATCGGTCAGTATAATCTCAAATTAGCGTCTGTTTCAAGAGGCTTAGTTGCAATTGTACGAGGGATAGATAAAAAAATAAGAAAAACTGCGATTTTATTTAGAAATAGCACTAAAACGAAATTGTTTTTTTTTAACGTTTATTTTTCTTTTTTGAAAAAACTGTCAGGAAATGGATTGCATTCTTTTTTAGCCGTTTCTTTGGAACCTATTTATTTTTTTAATTTGAAAAAATTTTATAGTTCATTGAAAAAATCTGTTAAAAATTACACAATGTCATATTGCGAAATTAACGAATTCGGTAAATTATTCTTGCACGGGACCGGTCAACTTTATTTAGATTGCATACTTCATGATATTCAGTTTTGTCACGACAGGATTGATACAAACGTTTCTGACATATTATTGTCTACTAAGCAAACAATTTATTTCAAGGATAATCCAGTTAAGAAGTCGAATTACAACATCGGACTCAAACTAGTTAAAAACTGCCAGCTATATATCGAACTTGATCAAGAAATAAAAGACGGATTTTTTCCTACCTTAAAAGAAAATTTGTGTTCTGTTTACTGGAACAATTTTAAAAAATCTATAAATTCAGCATTTTTCATAAAAAATTGTCAAAAAAATTATAATACCAGTATAACCGAAATAAATTCAACTTGTTTATTTGGGCCAAACTCGGAAGCCTATTCATGTTGTTTATCGGCGAGTCATGAAATTAAAACAAATTTTTGTCTGGTTAAAAGCAATTTAAGATGGGGTTTCGATACAATGTTAAATAAAAATCATTCTTTGTTCCATTCTTTATACAAGCTTAAATTTAAACTAGAAAGGGAAAAAATTTTTTCCAGACTCTTAATTAAAAAATTTTTTGCCAAATATAACTACTTTTTTAATGAATTATTTGATAATTATAATTGGATTACATGTGAACCCAGTTGTATGTCGGAAATTTCGTTTGATTCGAAATTTTTTTCTTTGATTGTCAAGAACATTCGTTCTGAAAAAGGATACATATTTTCTTCAAATTTTTTTACAAATAAAACAGCATTTGCAGTTAAATGCGACATGTTTTTCTTAAACCTCGTTAACTTGATTTCGAAAATTAACTTCTTAACCAAAGATGCTGTCGTTTTCTCTTCTGTTTTTGATTCGTGGAAAGAAAAATTTTTTCAAGATACTTAAAATATTTTATGCGTTATAATATAGTTTTTTTGGCTTTTAAAAATTAACTGACATTCCAATGGCGAATGAAATAAAAAACTTGCAAATTCAACTATAAGTGAACATAGATTTTGTTTTTTCAACATTTTATAAATTGACACACAGATTAAGCTGAGTAAAAATAAAAAATTTATACTTTTTTTTTCAAAAATCATAAATTTAAATTTTTTTATAACATTTCCTGATATAACATTTCTATTATTTTTAAATTTGAGCAACATAACATTCATTATTTCAATTGCAGTATATTTTTTTACTGTTATAATCAAACATTTTTCAAAAAATTCTAAGAAAAGGCCAACCCCTTTCAATCTTTTTAATTTTGCAAAAATTGCGCGGTTTGTAGATAATATCAGAGTTGAAGAAAAGTTAAAATTTGATAATTTTTTTAAAAACCAAAAATTATTTATATTCAAAACGTGAGCTTCGTCAATAAAAAAAACTCCGTGTAAAATTTTCATTTTTTTTAATTGAAGACATTTTAAAATTATTTTATCGATTTCTTGGCGCAGATAATCCGAAACATGTGATAATTTAGATAATTTTTGGTCTTTAAATCCAACATTAATCATATCAAAATCATTTAATGTTAAGTCACGAACAATGGTTTTTTTTTTAAAAACTTTTCCATTTGGTATAAAATTATATTCAGTTATACTAAAATCTTTGCGTTTTGTATTGACCACCTTTATAATGGATTTTTTTGGTTCTATATACAATATATCTCCAATTCTAATTTCGCTCTTGATAAATTTTCGATACAAAGAATCAAATAATTTTATACACAAATTACTTTCAACTGTTTTCAAGTTAATTTTTACTAAATTAAGAGCATCGTAAACTTTTGCGCTTATTAATTTCCCTTCGTAAAAAAAAATTTCATCTACTAACCTTATTCCAATTGATTTTCGAAAATTTTGTATTATATGGTTTGATTTTTTAAAATTTGAATAAGAAAATTTGTAACCACTTGTAATGATGAAAGGAACTTTTTTTCCTAATTTCTGAGAAAGAATTGATCCTGTGGTATTTTTTCCAGATCCAGGAGGACCTATGATTAGAATTATCTTGTTTTTTGTTTTACCTTCTTTAACAAATTCTGCGATTAAATTAATTGACGGGTTTATCTTTCTTTTGTCAAATGAAAAAATAGGTATATTCTTCGATCTGTTTGTTAAATCATCGTATGACAAGTTAAAAAATTGGTGCATTTTTCTTAGTTACGTTCAAACTAGTTTGTTATGATAAAAGTTTTAAAGTTAAAATAAATTTTTAGCATAAAAAAAACTGTGTAATTACAATTTAATTTGATTGGCGTCTGAATATGTTCAAAAAAAAAATCGTTTGAAAGTTAATTATGAAATAAACCAGATATTACACTCTTTCTCGAATATTCATAAATAAATTTTATTGACAATTTTTATATAAAAAATTTTGTTTTATTTTGGATTAAATTTTCTTAAAAATTCTTTCGTAATTTTTTTATTAATAACAAACTTAGGAAAAAAAGAGATCAGAGTAAAATAAAGTTTAAAACTATTTTTTTGCGAAAAATAATTTTTCCTTTTCGTTTTTTTTTCGTAGTAAATCATATGGCTTATAATACCTAATCCAGTAAACCAAATTCGATTCAATATCACTTTCAAGCATTTGAAAAATACATCGGATATATCTGCAAAATAAAAACAGTTTATTTTAATCAAGTTACCAACAATATCATCTATAGAAAAAAAGGCAGTTTTTATTGAAAAAAAATTAAATAGAAAAAAATATTTTTTAGAATTTTTTTTTTCTGCATAAAATTGTAAGCTTTTAGTATAAGTTTTGTATCCACATAAAATTTTATCATTATTAATACATATGCTTGAGTATAATTTAAAAAAAAACAAAAAATTAAAAATACAATAAGGTAAAAAACACCGGGTCAGCTGTATTTCATATATGTGGAAATTTTTATCATATTTTTTTTTTTCAAAAAATAAATATGTTGTCGTTTTTACTAAAAAATTATATAAGTTTTTACAATTAGATAAGATTTGAAATACATTTTTATTTGATAAAAAATGATATACGATTTTAAATATAATCATTTTTTTTTAGAATAAGAAAACCTAAGTAAATATTAATTTCTTTTTTTTAAAAAATGCTTTTATGTAATCCCCAAAAATTTTACACTGCAAGTGGATTTATCTGTATAAGCTTGAGTTGTATAATATTCAACATAAAAAAAAATTTTTCAAAAAAAAATGGATTGTTTATAAAATTCAGACCTAACCAAAAATGTTTTCGGTGTAATGGATTCGGTTTTGAAAAATGCAATTTATGTAAGGGTAAAAAATTTGGTTTTTATAAAAAGTTAGAAGAATATTTTAGTTCATGCCCCAAGTGTTTGCAAAAAAAATACAACGTGTGTTCTCATTGTAAAGGTAGTGGCAAAAGAAATGTTTATTAAAAAAAAATTTAATAGTTCATTTGACAACCAAATTTTGTTTAAATAAACGTACGGTATTAAAAAAATTTAGGAAGTCGTGAAAAAAAGAAAATTTTATCTTTTTACCGATTCCTAAAAAATAAGCCAACTTGTTTCCAACTGCAAATCCAATGGTAATTCCACAATAACATCCTGTTAAAATCCCGTTATGCACAAACAGATTTTTAGACGGATACACTGTGCTCATTGTTTTTGTGCTAGAACAAACGTTTCCGAATCCAACCGTAATTCCGCACTTTGTTCCAAAAAAACATCCCATACAAATACCAGTAAAACTATGAATTTCTAAAAAATTATAAATATCGCGCTTGTTTCTATATTTTTTTTTCATTGTTAATTAGATTTAAATTTAAACGCGATTTGTTTTTAATGTAATTATAAAAATATAAAGAAAATTTATTAATATAAGTTCACTCGATTCTTAGTAGATAATTTTCATTTATTATTCCTTTTTTATTGATAATAAAAAACTGAAGCCCGTCTCCTATATCTATTTTTCTTTTGGAAGCTTTTAAAAAAAATTCCTTAATAGAATTGATTAAATCTTGAATTGATTTTGTGCGTAAGTTAAACTTTAATTTCAATTGATGTTCAAAATAACTATCGAGAAGCGGTTGAATTGCAGCACAAGATTCTCCTATGCAATTAAATTTTAGCTTTTCAAAACTTCCGACTGAATCGAAACTATATACCGAACCTTTATCATTTTCATCCAGTCCAGACAACACATTAAATACATAATAAGGAAAAAATCTTTTTGAATAAAGTAAAGATGAAATATAGAAAGCACAACTTTCAACAGAAATAGCTTTTTTAATACCATATTCGTAATCTTTAATGCTGGTCTTTGTTTTTTTTTGAAAAAAAAAAGCATCTGCAAACATTCCCGCTGATGCTAGAATAATTTTTTCTGAAATTTTAAAAATACGAGTTTGGAAACGAGTTGGAATTGAAAATCCATTCAAATAACGAGTATCAGAAACAACTACACAATAATTTTGGTTTGCTATCGAAATGATAGTCCCTGAATTGTTTTGGTAAGGGTTGAAATTTTTCTTTTTTTTATTAACCGAATAAAATATTTTTTTAAATTTTTTTCCATCTTTATTCCATAAAAAAACTTTCCAATAACTTTCAATTAATGTCATACGAAGTAGACGCTATTTATTATTTTTAGGATAATCACGTTATAAACCAAATATTTTTCTGGATCTATAACAATTTAATCGGGAACAAACTAATGCAATTTGTTTTATACCTAAAAAAAAATATTTTATGTACTTAATTGAATACAATATTCGATATATATTGGAAAATAATTCAAAAAAACACAATGTTAATTTAAATATAAACAATTTAAAAGAAAAAGAAAAAAAAAATACAGTTCTCATCTGTTCTTTCAAAAAAAATTTTTTATAAAAGCAACCGATTGGGCGTTGTCTTTCTTTGTATTTTATTTGTTTTCTGGGCTGACAGTTTACCGATTTATTTTTCATAAAATATAAAAAACCGAAAATTATCTTAGCTCTAACTCTTATGGTATTTTTATAATGCATATTTATTATGTTTTTAAAAAAAATATTATGACGTTGATTTAGATATAACAACCTTTCTTTTCTTTTTTGCAGATACTTGATTATGATATTCATAAAAAAGAAACTATTTTATGTATAAATATTTTTTCTTTATAAATAATGTGTGGCAAATTAAGTAGTTATTCTTATTAACTATTCTTTGGTTTCGAATGCAAAGTTTTGAAATGTTTTTTATACTAGATAAAAAATTTTTTAATATTTCGTAAAAATGATAAAAACTTTTCATTTTTTTGCTTATCTCGCGTGTATTAAAAATTAAACTAATTAAAATAATAATTTTTTTTTTTAAAAAAAAATTTTTTTTTAAAAAAAAATTTTTCAAGTTTTGCAAAATGTGATGCAATATCTTATGAATGGGTACATATGCATCGGATTTGCACATTGTAAACAAAGAAACCCCTTCTACGACATGCGTCCAAGAAAATATACTGTAATCTAAACAACAGTATATATAAAATTTGACAACAACAAATAAAGGGTGCTTTTTTATTATTTTTTTAATCAATATATAAGCTTTTCTTTTATCTCTAAACTTTTGAAATAAGAGAAAACTCAGATTAAAATAAACAAAATCGTTTGAAAAATCTTGAGCTAGTACTTTATTATATGAACGCAAACTCAATTTAAATTCTTTTAAAAATATTCCGATAAGACCTACGTACAACCATCCATTAGGCTCAGTGGGATTGAATGATAGAGATAATAACAACTGTTTTTTAGCTGCAATTATATTGTTTGTTTTGAATAATAATATACCAAGCAACGTTTTGCTTCTGGCTATTTTTTTTCTATTTAATCCAAAAACCAATTCAAAGTATTTTCCGTTAGAAAGAAATTTACCCATTGAAATTAGCAATTTCGCTATAGTTTCTAGACTAGACAAATCCATCAAACGCCTTACTGTCAACTCAGTTTTTTTTTCACATCCATGTCTACTTGAATATGAAAATGACATTGTAGAAAAAAAAAATTTTTTCTTTGATTTTAAAAATTTCATTAAAAATTTGTAGACAAAAAAAATTTTATCGAGTTTTGCTATGATCGAGCTAAAAAAAATATCTCGCAACCCGATGTATTTTCTGCTGTTTAACCAATATTCAGACTTGAAAAGAGTAAATATATATTCTATATAGAATCCCATATATAAACGAGAATATTCTTTTTTGTGTTTATTATAGTTTTTTATAAAAAAATAAAACAAAAAATCAATTGACGGAAAAGTGAATAATTTACACGTATAATATTCAAGTTCGTATAAAAAATTGATCCAAATGTTGAAATTCGTTTTTTCTTTAAAATAAAATACAATTACATATTTTAAAAAGAAAAAAGTAAATGATATATTTTTCAAAGATAAATTAAATACAAAACTGTTTCTATTTTCATATTTTATTCGTTGGCCCGCCTTAAAATTTAAAACGCTTATATTATCTTTTACAAGACCGAGTTTACGATTTTTATAAAAAAAATCAATATTTTCTGTATTAAAATAATTCAAAATAATAAATATATTATTTGGAAAATTGAAAAAAAACAAACTGAAATGTTCTCGTATAAGATATCCGCAGCAATTTGTGTTAGAAAAAAATTCTAGTTTAAATTTACTAAATATGGAAAAATTTGGATTTTTTTTACGTTTGTTAGAAATTTGTATAAAATATATTTTATTGTTTGTTAAATGCAAACATTTGAGCAATAGTTTTGTTTTTGATGTTGTATTTAAAATTGTACACAAAATGATAATTTTGTAAAATTTTAAAATTTTAAAAAATAAACTATTGTCAATCAATGTTATAAATCGATTTAAATTTTTTTTTTCAAGCTTATAACAGAAATCGATATAAAACCGATACAAAATCGAACTTATAATATACAAACCCCATTTATATTCACAGAAACTCGATTTGCTTGTTTCTTTCAGGGTGGACATCCATTCAAAAAAAGAAAAAAAGAAAAAATCAGTAGTTAAAAAAATTTCACTATTTTCTATAAATATAGATTTGTTTAACATTTTGAATTTCCAATTTCTCGTGTCTTGTTTTTTTTTGGAATAGTACGAATTAAAAAACTCATATTTCTTTTTTTGAAAAAAAAAATTAAAATTATACATTGTTCTTGTCATATAAAACCCAGCGCATATAATTTTTTTGGTGATTTTAAATCGAGAGTATTTAAATATATGTATGATATCAGAACTATTTTCAAAAAGAAATCGGTATATACTAGAATACCAAGGAGAACAAAGAAAGGTTGAGTTTTGTTTTTTATTTGAACTGACGTATTCTTTTATCTTGTTTAAATTATAATACTTGAGCATTAAATTTAAGGCGTTTTTTTTGAATGCTAAATCAGAGAAATTTTGATCACAAACCCAATTTACATAACTGACCATTTTGTAATTGTATGCTTTATAACTTTAGCAACCAAATCAGTTTTGTAAAAGTGACCAAACTGATACATGAATACAATGCTAAAGCAAACTGACTTTAAAATACAGTTTATTAAAATACATAACTTCAAATCTTATAAAAAGTCTTCTTTTTTCGATACGTTCGAAACGACAGGTTGGATAACCGGAAAAAATGGAACAGGGAAAACCAACCTGATCGAGGCCTTTATTTTTGTATGCGGAGAGACTTTAAAAAATATAAACTGCAGTTCATTTGAGTATTTGTTTCCAGATTTTTCTATTCGAAAAAATTTTATCATCTCTAGAGTCGATTTAATTATAAAATACGAATATATATTTATTAAAATTTCAAGAACAATCGATACCGATGGTATTAATGAATTTTATCTAAACGATAAAAACGTTAGTTTTTTTCATTTCAAAATTTTGTTTGACTGGATAGGACTTAAAAACGTTCGAGAATTAGTATTTTTAAATAATTTAGAAAATAATTTTATATTTTTAAACAAAAATTGTTTAACAAGATTATTTTATGATTTAATTAGTTTTAAGAAAAAAAATAAACTTTGGGAAAAAATTAAAATGCTAAAAAATAAACTCCGAACAAATGATTATTTTTATTTCAAAAAAATAAAATTTATAATTAACCAAAAATTTTTTTTTTATAAAAAAAAAAAAATAGCTGACAAATCCAAACTTATTAAAATTGATATGAAAACAGAAAAAAAAAATTTCTTTTTTTATAAAAAAAAAATTTTTTTACACGAAAATTTGAAATTGCTTAAAAAAAATGCTCAAAAATCATTACAAATGGGATATCTGTTTTTTTATAATTCTTCTATTACTGCTTATAAAATTAAATGTAAATATTTAAGCAAGAAAAATGGTAAACTAAAAAAAAGTTCTATGACTGATAACTATCAGTTTTTATTAATAAATTTTTTTTTTATTAGTGAAAATATAAGAAAACTTAAAAAAATTTTTTCATTAATAAAAAAAAAGTATATAATACAATGTTTTTTTAAAACCTCTCGAAATATTTATTTTCCAAGAAATAAAACTTATAAAAAAAAATTCTACGCAATTTTATATATAAAATTTGATTTTTTTTTTCTATACATAAAAAAAAATTTTTTGGAAACCTTATTCGAACGTAATATAAAATTTAATAAATCGCTGAAAAACGCGAAAACATGTCATATATGTTTGACCAGACATGAGTTATCTTCTTTTATTTTTTTTTATATATTTTGTAGACTTAAAAATATAAACATGCTTATAAACTTGAACTATGAAAAAATTATTTTCAACTTAATTTTTTGTAATATTTATTTTATTTTTATGATAAAATTTTTCATGAAAAATCCTAATATAGAAAAAATAAAACCAATTAAAAATTTATATCAAGTTATTCCTGTTTTTTTGTCAAAAACAATCAGAGGATTATGTATTGATTTGTTTAAAATATTAGACTGTTCATATAAGTTGATTTTGAAAAAATTTGTTAAACAAAATTCTAATTTAATTTTCATAAATAACCCAACTGCGATAACGAGTTTAGTAAAATATATAAAAAAAACACAAATATGTCCAGTAAAAATTTTAGTTAAAAAAAATTTGATTAATATATATAATTCTACGAAAAAAAGAAATATTTGTGTTTTTTTAGAATATTTAGAATTCGAAGAGTCTGATTTAACTTGTTTTTTTTATGCGGATAAAAAAAACTATTTTAGTAGTCAAAAAGAGCTATCCAGAAAAGAAAAAAATTTAAAAGTATTTGGATATTATGTATTAAAAAATTCAATTTATCCTACGGTTTCTTTTTTTTCGACTAACTCAAAAAAGAAACCAGGTTTTAAAAAAAAAAAAATCTTTTTTTTAAAAGAACAAATTAAACAAATGGTTAGCAACAAAATAATCTTTGCATTAAAGCAAAAAAAAAATAATTTAACTAATAATTATTTAGTTTGTTTATTTACTCTAGGTGTGGTTAGATTATTTGAAAAATATTTCGATAAAATATTTTTTTTTACAATTTTAAAACACTTTTTATGTGTTCGAGAATGTGTTATTTTTTTTTTAATTCATGGTCTAATCGAAAATTTTTTTTTCAATTTAAAAAAAACTTTGTTCGAATTGAAAAAAAAAAAAATGTTTTTTAACAGAAACATTTTTTATTTAAATAATGTCTGTATTTTTATATATGAGACTAAAAAAAAAATAACAAATAAACAAAATTCTAGTTTCAAATTTCATAAAAAATATATATCAGTTGTAAATTTATTTAGTCTAAATTATTTAAACATGGCTAATAAAGAAAGATGTACAAAATTTTTTTTTTCCAAGTTTATACATAACTTGATAAAAGAAAATAAACATCTGACAGATTTAAAACGTTTTAAAAATATGTCAGATTTATTTTTAAATAAATTGTGTAAAATTATAAATTTAAAAAAAAAAATTTTGAACTATGTTTATAAAGAAAATTTTAAACTAATAAATGTAAAAATATTTCTTCAAATTTTAAATTTTAAATTACTAAGATATACGAAAATTGTTTATTTAATAAAAAATTTTATATTTGAGACCAAAGCTGACCGTACACAACATTTATACGTGTTAGTAAAAAAAGACCGTATATATCAGAAAAATCAACTTTTAATTCAAAATTTTTTTAATCTCAACGTAAGTTTAAATAAAAAAATTTTTCAAAAAAATTTGTTTTTTTTAAAAAAGCAAATTAAAGATAATCATAACCGTTTTATTTATATTCGATCGAAATTATTGGAAAACAAATATAGATACTTATTGCTCAGTAAAAAAATAAATAAAAGTCAAAAAAAATTACTTAAAAAATTTGAATGGAATTTTCATATAGTTTCTACAAAAGTAAATCATGTATATAAACGTATCACAAGAACACGATACAATCCATTAGGAGGTATAGCTTTTTTAAAACTTTCGAATGAAAAAGATAGCAAAAAAAAAAACATATCATATATTGCAATTCCTTCTGCGAGAAAAATATGCAATATAGAGGCTCTTAGTGGTGGGGAAAAAATAGTTGCTTCATTTTCGTTGATAATGGCATTGCATAAAGTTTATAATCCTCCGATCATGTTTTGTGATGAATTGGACGAAAATTTAGATGATATGCATTTTAAAAAGATTTTAAAATACCTAATAAATAATTCAAAAAAAAAAATATCAAAACATATATGGTGAGTTTAAAGTTAAAATTTTCTAAATTATTCGAATGTATGTCATTTATTTTGAAAAATCAGAAAGGCTCTGGCTTTTATAAAATTTTCTTATAAAATTTTTTTTTCATTATTTTTTTTGAATACGTATTTTTAAAGATAAGCATATTTTAATAAACCGATCTTCACTTTTGCTTTGAAGATATTTCAATAGTTTTTTTCTAGCATTAACCATATGGACTAGTCCTTTTATAGAAGAAAAATCTTTAGGATTTTTTTTAATATGTACAGCTACGCGAGAAATTTTAGTTGATAATGCAGTTATCTGGTATTCAGAATTTCCTGTATTTTTTAAATTTTTTTCATAACCTTCACTAATTTTTTCATTTTGGTCAGCTAAATATTGCTGAATCATAGTAATTCTGCTCGATATTGTTTTATTAAAAACCGTGCAACCAGTTTTTGTTTTTCCTAAAGTAGTTAAAAACGAATTATTATAGACAATCATTTGATAAAAAATATACAGATATCGAATTTGTCCGCAAAGCATTGAACATGCGTTAAAATGAATAAATTTTAAAAATTATAGTTTCCGTAAAAAAAAAATATCAATAGGGACCACGTGCGCAACACACCCTTTGCATTCATATATAATAAAATAACGATGTCACGTTACAACACAAACGAATCAAGCAACGACTGTCATGAAAACAAAAAAGCATTTCAAGTCATAAAAATAAACGAAGCTTTTTCGGAAGTTTTGCAACAATCTGCAATGAAAATGGCTGAATTTACTCAACAGGTTGATGATAACAACAAAATTCCTAATTTTGGAATAAAAGCAGCCGAATTAATAAGAGATGCTTTGGAAAATTTTGACAATCAGATCGAGGAACCTCTAAAAGAATGGACATTAGTCATTAAAAAAAAACAAGAACTAGAAACAATGTTGGATACCAGTCTTAATTGTATCTTTCTAAAACAGTTATCAATACTAAGAGAACTTTCTATAGTTCATTTTAAATCTGCTTCCACAAACGAAGATATCCCGGAAGATTTTGCATTTTTTACAGCAGATTCTTTTTATGTCAGGGAAGCAGAGGATTCTGTTATGCCAGGTTCTTATTGGAGTTATTCTACTGAACGTGTAAATTTACACAATACTATTAGAGAAATTTCAAATAGAAGAAAACAATTAATATCTGAAAAAATCCAACACGCAGAACATCAGGCAAATGCATTTCAATATCTTCAAATGCAACAAGCTCAGATACAAGCCATACAACAGCAACAATACGGAGGGTCTCCGGGAAGTTGGAATGTTGGTCTTGCGTATCGACCTCCGGATAGTAATTTAAACGTGTCGATGGGATACCAACAAGGAAAAACTAACATTCAAGTTTCTATGGTTCCTGATGAGCAAGCAGGCCTTTTGGGTCCAAATGGGTTTACGTCTGGCGTTGGTCCGGCTAATCTAGGTGTTTCTCTGAATTTAAATTTTTAAGTTTTTTTGTACAATTGTACAAATATTTAATTATTTTATTTTACTAAAATAAAATTGATATTTGTCATATTGAATAGTTTTCCAATTTTCTGTACTTTCTCTTATTAAATTTAAATAATGTTTAATAAAGTTTTTTTGATATAATTGTAATCTAAGTTCTTTTTGCCATTGGTTCATTTTATAACTTTTGGTAAAGTTAAAAATATTTTCAAACCAAACAACTTGCAGAATTGTATTTAAATCTATTGTATTTTTTTTTATTAAAAAAATTCCTCTTATAAAAATCTCTTTAAAATATTCGAATTTTTCACTTTCTTTTCCGTTAATTCTGTTTAGCAATTCTTTTGTTAGTTTAAAAAATTTAGCCTCGAATTTTAAATTTCCGGGCATATATCCTAATATATAACCAAAATCGACGTGAATGATTTTATCGTCTAAGTTTACTAATATATTTCCATTATGCCTATCTTTAAGTTGTGAAAGAAAACAAAACAAAGAATATGCGGCGAGAGATCTTATGTACTCGATTTTTTGAAATCTTAGTTGTTGTTGAAAAAAAAAGAAAGCCAATTCGCATTTTGTTTTTTTTAATTTGTTTAGTTCGTGTAATGAAACGGAATCCAAGAAAAAAGATAACACTCCGTTCATAGGAAAATTCCAATGGAAAAAAAAAGAGGTTATCCATAAATCTACATATTGTTCTTGAAAAATTTTGTCCATTTGTGAAATGAAAAAATTTGCAAAAATTTCGTTTAGAAAATCTCTGCTTTCTTTGATTAAAATGTATTTAAAAAAAAAATTTGGACTGATCTTTTTAGTAAAACCATTCTTTTTTTTATTGTCTTTAAAAATAATTGGTAAATTTTTTAAAGAAAAAAAATTCTCTGTAAATGAAAAAAATTTTTTTTCTTTAAAAAATAAAAATTTCTTTTTTTTTTTAGCATAAAGAGGTATTGTGGTAAATTTGTTTTTCACAAAAAATTTATATTTCGTGATACTTGTTTCAAATAACATAAAAATTTTGGTGTTTTTTAAAAAAAGACGTACCGGGCAGTATTTGTTAGATGGCATAATTTTACAATTTGAAATGACGATTTTAAAAAAAACAAACAAAAAATTATTCGTAGAAGTTAAAAAATAATTAAAATTTGAATCAATTTTTAAATTTATTAGATTTTTGTTTTTAACTGTCACTACATTGCTTAAATAATTAATTTTTAATATAACCAATTTTATGTAAAAAAAAATATCATAATAGAGTAGATTTTTCTTCTACAGCTTGTTAAGAATTTCAAAACAAACATAGAACAATAGTTTTGAAAAAAAGTATCATTTCTTTCTAAAGCCATAGATTGAAATTTTAAATTTTTTCTTTTTTTTCTTTTTGGGTATAAAATCTAAAAAAAATATCTGATTTTTCGTACGAATACATTTTAAAAAAAACAAACATCAGTTTATTCGGATAAAACATATTTTTTTTCATACAAACCGGACTAAATTTTTTAAACCAGGGTACTATTTGTAAATGATTGAAAGATACAATTACGTTATTGTAATATATTTTATTTTCGTAATAAAAATTATATTTTTTAGAAATATTGAAATCAAATTTTTCATTTCTCAATTTTATCAAATAAAGCCTAGACATTTCCTGTTTTAGACCATTTTTCTTTTTTAATAATTTTTGAAAAAAAGAAAATAATTTAACATGAAAATAAGAGTTACAGGCTGAACTTAAAATGCTCCACATAGTCGCATTAAACAGATATTTAATTGAATTTGTGTGTACGAATTTACTTTTTCTTAATATTTTAACGGAATTATAAGAATCAAGTTGCATCTTTAATTCCAAGTGTAATTACTTGCTCAAGGAAAAGGACAGATATGTTTACATGGACAATAAAATCGGAATTAAAATTGGCCCTTATTACCTTGGAAAAACTTTGGGAATAGGATCTTTTGGAAAAGTGAAGCTTGCTAAACACGAAGTATGTGGACAAAAAGTCGCTATAAAAGTATTAAATAGAAAAAAAATAAATTTTTTAAAAATGGGTGAAAAAATAGTAAGAGAAATAAATATATTGAAATTTTTCATACATCCTCATATCATTCGTTTATTTGAAGTAATCAATACGCCTTCTGATATATTTGTTATAACTGAATACATAACCGGAGGAGAACTTTTTAACTATATTGTCGAACGCGGCAGATTATCGGAAGAAGAATCTCGTAGATTTTTTCAGCAAATTATCTCTGGAATAGAATATTGTCATCAATATAAAGTTGTCCATAGAGACCTTAAACCGGAAAACCTTCTTCTAGATATGCATCTTAATATCAAGATAGCTGATTTTGGGTTATCAAATATTATGCAAGATGGTTTTTTTCTTAAAACTTCTTGCGGGAGCCCTAATTATGCTGCACCTGAAGTTATAAGCGGAAAACCTTATATAGGACCCGAAGTTGACATTTGGTCATGTGGAATAATTTTATACGCATTATTGTGTGGAATATTGCCGTTTGACGATGAAAGTATACCAAAACTATTTAAAAAAATAAAAAGCGGTATCTATGCTATTCCTTATTATCTTACAGATTCTTGTAAAGACTTGATTTCGAAATTACTTGTGACAAATCCTTTAAACAGAATAACTGTTAAAAACATAAGAGAGCATAGGTGGTTCCAAATTCGTTTGCCTAAATATTTACTATTTTCTCCAGTTAAAAAATCTGTAAATTCGAAAGAAATTTTGGCTTTTAACGACTCGATAATACAAACAGTTGCATTGAAAACTACTTATGGGAAAAAATTTCTATTACTCATGTTACAAAGAAATGAAAAAAATTTTTTAACTATTATGTACTATTTGATTAGAGAAAATGTAACTCCCTTTGATATGATTATTATAGAAAATAGTTGTGTAAATTATAAAGATCAAAAAAAAAATAAAAAAATTGTATCAGAGCAAATTGATAAAATAAACCATAAAAAAGATTGGTCACTAGGTATTAAAAACATATTTTGTAATATCGCGGAAATATTATTTGAAATTCACAGGGCAGTCAGAGTCCTAGAATGGAAATATAATGCTAATTCCAGTAATTCTTTTCATGTAATTGTTATTAATCAAAGCGTATGGAACAAAAAAAACAAACTAAAAAAAAAATATTTTCTTTCTCGGATAAATAAAATTGGTATTCAGCTGTATAAAAAAAAAATTGTTATTTTTTAGATTTTTTAAAAATACAAGGAGAGCTGTCTAATTTTTTATTTTTAAGTAGAATTTTTTCCAATGAATTAAAATTCATAAATAACTGAAAAACTACGTACAACATTTAAAAATTTATAAAAAGGTTCTTAAAAAAATTGATTTTTTCGAGAAGTAGATCTTCTTTATAAGAAAAATTATGCTACTTATATCCAAAAAAAAACTTTCAGAAATATCTGAATTTATCAAAATCATATATTTTCTCAAATAAGTTTTTTTACAAATCACCTTAATTACATGATATGAAATTTTTTTCTTTAAAAAATAATTAAGTTGAATTAACATATTTTTTTGGTTTGTATTATCGCAATTTGAGACGAAAATTCTAGAAGAGGAAAATTTTATATTTCGAACTCTATTATAATATAAACATTTTTTTGTATTTTTTTTAGTTCGTCTAAAATTTATGTATAATATGTTAAAATTGCAACATAAATTAGCTTCGTGTATACATTTCAAAAATAACAAATGGACATCATCTGACATAGAATGTCTATTTGTTATTTTTAATTGAATAAATATTTATATGATATAATATTAATACTACTCAAATTTAAAATAATTTGAAGTGCATTTTTAAACCTTTCACCTACATCTGCTTCAACTTCACTTGTCCAATATAAAAAAAGGACAAAAAAAACTACCCATGAACATAGTTGTAATTTAAATAAGAAAGCTTTGTTTTTATAGAGCAAGTTAGATGATTTGTAACTTATGTTAACACAAATAGATTCCAATCCAAAAAAAATGTAAAAAAATGCAAATATAAAATTTGTTAGAGATACAAAATTACATCTGTGTACAGATCCTAGAGGAGGACAGAAAAAAATTCCAACCTTACAAAATTTCCAATTGTAGTTAACCTTGTAAATCATAAAAAAACAATTTAAAACAATCATTAAAGAGAAAACAACATCAATTAATTGCATACCGGAATACATATTTTGCTGTTTATAAATCACGCCAATAGGGTCCACGGCGATGAAGTAAAAGTAAAAATATTAAACAAATCTTCATTGGTATACGAAATATTTTATGTTTGAAAAAATAAAAAAAAATAAATCGCAAGAAAAACATGTTTTTAGAGTAATATCAGATGAAATTTATATCACTTTTTGTGTCTATGATGTATTGTTTTTTTTTTTTCAGGATTATTTTTCTGTAAATTTATACCGAGACCTTTTTTTTAATTGCAAAAAAAAATATATTATTGTAGTTTTATCTTTTTTAGTTGAAAAAATTATCTTTTACTTTAAGCACATAAACAAAGTTCAAAAAAATGCGTTTTTCCTTATAAAATTTCTCGGGTACCCTTTTCTGATACATAAAATATATTTTCTTTTAATTTCCAGATGTTGTTCATGGAATGTATTGACGAATTTTTTAGAATGGCTAGTTAATCTTGTTTTTTATCAAGTTCAGTTAGAAAAAAAAATGGGTTTTTCTTTTAAATTGAAATTTAAAAAAAGTATATGGCAAAAAACCTTCACGCCATACAATCGAACTTTAGCCATATCAAATTATTATAAATGGAAAAAAACGATATGGTCACAACTAATTGTCGATATTTATACTAAAAAAACATTCAAAAGCGAACAAACAAAAAAAAATTTGATACTCGAGTATAAACATTTTTTATATAAACATATTCTTATTTTATATAAAAAAATCGAATTAAACTATTTTGAAAAAAAATTTCTATTTGAAAAAGTTTTTTTGTCTAAATTTCTAGAACTAAATATTTATTCAGCTAACTTGAAACTAAATCTGAACAAATGGTCGCTGATGTTACGTAACATAAAAAACTTTCATTGTGAGCATATTACAAATAAAACTAACTTAAAATTTTATAAAACGAATATGTTAATTCATGCTAATACAGAAGTTTATATTGAAATATTTTTTTATTTTTTATTCTTCGTTTTTTATTTTTTTCAATCACACGAGTTGAACTTTAGAGTTTTTTTTTCATCAGAAATTAATACTTTAAAACTTAATTTAATCAAATTGAAAACAAAAATTTCTGATTTTTCAATTTTTTTTACAAAAAAGTTTGCTTTTTTTTTTACAAAAAAATATTTTCATAATCTGAGTTTGTTTGCTCGTTTGTTTTTAGTATATCAAACATCAAAAATAATTTTTATTAAAAAAAAGCACCAAATTTTTATTAAAAATAAACTGAAAGACAAAAATGAAATTGCTTTATTTGTTCTATATAAAAAAATATTTTTAAATAACAAAAAAATTCATTCTGAAAATTTTTTACCAATTCTTAAATCTGTAAAAAATTTATATATTTATATAAACATTCATGAGTGTTTTTATTTTAACAAACAAGGCAATATTAGAATATGTAAAACAACGTAACTAGTTAAAAAAATATACAAAAGCGTCTTTTGATGTTTCTGAAAAAAAAAAAAATCCAAATCCTTTTTCTGTACTGTATATACGATATAAATTATAACTATATAGATTATATTTTGGTTCAATAAATTAGCTATCAGCATGAATCTTGTGTCTTCTTTATATCTTTTTTTCAAATACATCCCGCTAAAAACTGATGTAGTTGTAATATCATCGATAAAATTTTTTATTTTTTTGATAAATTGAAAGTAAAATTTTTCCATTTTTTTCCGTAAAAAAATGCATTTTTTTTTTTTGTTAAAATTTGTTAAGAAAAATTTTATTTGCATTTTTTTTTTTTGGTTAAGTTCAGTATAACCAAATCGCAGTCGACAAATTTTGGCAAAATGGGATGATTGTATCTTTGAATATAAAGGTAAGTTAATATTTTTTTAAAAGTATAAACATGCAAAACTTCAACGTTTTTTTTTTTATGTGAAATTTTGCATAAAGACTTAACCTATAAGAATCGAGCATCAAAAATAAACAAACACTTAATTGATAAAAGAAAAAATTTTTGCGTATATTAAATTCATTTTCTTGGTGAATTAAAAAAATCCTGGTAAAAAAAATCAAATGTATTATTATTTGAAAAAAAAAAAATCGTATCGTCGTTAAAAAATTTTTTTTGTGAAATATTTGAAAAACAAGACAACCTGGGCACATGTTTTTTAACAAAACTATACATTTTCTTATATTAAAAATAATCATTAATAAAAAAAAAAAGCACATTAACCCTAAAATGATAAAATTTTCAAACCATATTAATACGTCAGTTGTTTCGCTCAGCCATTTCAATGGAAAATCTTGATAAAAAAAATCGATGTAATGTTTTGCTTTTTGACCAATTTTTTTAAAAGTTTTTTTGACAAAATTTGAAATATATTTAAATATTTGAAAAAAAATCAATAAGAAACGTGCAAAATTAATAAAAAGCATATTTACGATAAAATTGTTCCTTATGAAAACGGACACACCTTGTTTTACAATATGCATATGTTATTATTTTTTTTATAAACAAAAATTATAATTTAATTATATATTAATATAATAAATTTAGTTTACTTTTTTTTTAAAAAAATTACAATTTAATCAATTTATCAAGTAAAAAAAGGTGGTTTGAAATTTTTTTAGCTGCTCTATCTATACAAGTGTAACTAGGATATCCGATAAAAGTTGTTATTAAATCCAAATTGTTTATAAGAGTCTGGGCTAACTTCGAAACTTCTTCAGATTTTATATCTAAAATATAAGCATCATAACACATGCAATGATCTAATATTTTCTTTATTGCTATTTTGTATGAAAAAGGTTTTATATTTAGCTTTTGTAATAAAAGAAATTCGAAATTTCCAACTTTCTGGCCTTTTTTTAACAAGTTTACGGGAGACAAGATTTCTATTTGACCTTTTTGAATTTTAGTTTGTATATTTAAAGACTGAAACAAAGATGTACTGTCTGGTAACATTTCGGTCTGACCTGCCGGGATAACAACGTCGCAATGAGACACTTGACCCAGCTTAGGCGAAGCATATACTTTATTCGATTCCAATATTTCATTTATTTCAAACGGATTTAATTTAGAAAATATTAACCCAACGTTTCCAGATACAAATGAACAAAAAAGATCTATATCTTGTTTATTATTTGCATACGATTTTAATATTTTGCGAATTAAACTATTTTTTTGGAAAATTAAAACAGAATTTTTATCGAAAGATTTTTTACAATTCTGTATTTGAAAAGAATTTACATTTGTTAAATCTACTAATAATACTCGATTATATTTTAAAAAAAGATAATTAAATTTTGCTTTTTGTTGAGATTTTATTTTTAATTTATCACAAGAACCCATTATTTAAAGCTTAGTTGCATCCACATTTTCTCGAAACCACCACCTGCGTGTAGTGCTTTAATTAGCTTACAAAATTCGATAACATAATTTTTTTTAATCGTAACAATTCCGTTTGAAAAATGACGAATAAAATCAGTTTGGCTCATGTATATCAGTTTTAGAGACATTTTTTTTATGAATAAACAAAATAGATTTACTAGTACACATATTCTTGAAACAATTTTAGACACAATCGGATTAAATATATAACATTCATTTGCGCACTTATTAAGAAATTTTTCATGAAAAAACAGAATCGAATCTCCGTTTTGTCCATTTTCAAATTGTTTTTTAATCAAAATCCAATTTGAAAATAAAACATCAGAAATAAAATAATCTGAAAAATATTTAAATAAAGATAACATGCTATAACTTAGACACGAGCTTGTTGATATGAAACGAAAAAACCCACAATGCAATATAAATTTGTGGAATTTGTATATATAATTTAGCGCGTTTTCGGTAAATTTTATTTTCAAAAAATGTTTATTCAAAAGATGGTATTTTTTTTTCGAGTTATTAGTAATAAAAAAAATTACTGGCCATTTTAGAAAGCAATTATTAGGTGTATTTTTAACAACTAATTTCCGAAATAAAATGATAGCAAAATTCTTTAAAGTATTTTGATTTTTGAAAGTTTTTTGAAAATAAATAAAAATCATATAAAAATCAAACCCACAGCTAATTGGAACAAAAAATGAATTTTTGCATTTTAACTTATTTTTTTCAAAAATCACTTTTTTTTTTTTTGTAGAAAAAATGTATATCGGACTACAGGAATCAGAGTTAACATAATATGAACAAAATAAAATTTTTTGAATACATTTCAAAAAATTTTTTATTTGAAAAAAAAAAGACACGCATTTTAAAATGTCTAAAAAAAAATGTTTCATAAAAATAACAACATTTTTTTCTTGAATCGCGTTTTTGTTACGAATAAACCTTTTTTTGATACACGATATAAACCAGTTTTTTTTGATTATATTTGGTAAATATTTGCAAAAAAACCTAATTATCAAGCTATATTTTAAAATTTTTTCATAATAAAAAAATACTCTTTTTTTTATTATGAACTGATATTTGTTTGTAATTTTATACCGTAAAGGTGTTATTGTTAGAAAATTTCTATAATACTCTCCGATTTTAGTACTAAGTGTTAAATCGTTCAATAAATTATAAAATTTCAAATTTAGAAAATAATTAACAAAATAAACAATTGAACTTTTTGTTGTTTTTTTTAAATATGTAACAAATCGAAATGTAGAAAAAAAAATAATGTTCCGTTCATTTATTTTTTTCAAAAAATTAAATAAAGTTTGAATATAAATTACAAAAGGAAACAGATAATTACATAAAGTTGTTATAGAATTCCATCCTCCGTATATTCCTGTGTACAATTTATTCAAAATCCAACCAAATTTACTATAAATAACTTTTAAAAAATATGTTAAATAATTTAAAACTAAGTCAAATGACTGACAGTTAAATATGTTAATAAAATAAAATAAAATTTTAATTTTTTTTTGGAAATTTTTAAATTTGTGTGTTTTTTTATATTCAGAGCTGTTCGAGACCGAAAAGAAAGAAAAATTAAAAAAATTCAAGAAGAGATGTTCCATGCATAAAAAAAAATTTAAAGTAAAAAATAAGCCCGTTTTTTTTCTAAGTAGAAAATTTTCTGAAAAAAGTTTTCTTAGATTGATGAATATTACAAAAAATTTCATTTTTTATATGTTTACTAAAAAAATCCACAAAATACAAAAAGAAAAATCCACAAAGTGCACCTCCTGTATTTTTTTTAAATGCTATATAATCCTTTTTCTTTACACCATTTAAATAACCACCAATATAATCCAATTACTAAGTGAATTATCAAAAAAATGCAAACAAAAAAATAAGTTTGGGAAGAATTTTCTTCTTTAAAAATAGAAATACTCAAATTCATTCCAAAAACAGCAGCAACGAGCCCTCCTGCTGCAAATGCTAAAGATATTATATTAAGGGTCAATTCTACAAATAAAATACGATTTCTGATAGTGTCTAATCTAATACTAACTAAATCTTCAGTATCATCTATAGCGTTATCCAGTAGTTTTGCTCTACTAGTTAAATAATCGATAATTTGCAGATAATTTTCAGCTAGTATTTCAATTTCTTCATGTTCAGTCAAGTTCCTTATTGAAGCTGAGCAAACAATTTTTTCGCTTAGATACATATTTAACATATTTTCATCTTCTTCTAAAATATCTTGCAAGACTTTTTGAACATCTTGAGATCTGCTAGAAAATTGATTTAATCTTTGTTTAAAAGAACGGAGTTCTTCGAGTTGCCTACTAGTAAGTTTGGTAGGCAAATCATCTAAATTTTCTAAAATCGTAGGCTCTAAAGAAGAAAAATTTTTTTCTAAGCTTACGCATACATTTATTAATATTCCTTCTAAAGCTTTGAACTCATAAGGCATATTCGGTGTCTCTATGTCTGCATCGTAGTCTTTTCTGAGCTTTTCTGATATTATTTTAATACTTTTTTGAACTTTCGGGTTATCCGGGTCAAATAAAAATAATTTATCACAAAGAATAACTGCTCGAATTTGTTCAAGTGAAACTAATATAGCATTGTACCTTATCCATAGAGCAGGGCGTGCGCTGAAGGCAGGATCTATTTGTCTTATATCTCGAATTTGCAAAACTCTTCTAAAAAATTTCATTAAGCTATTTTTATCTTTTTCGTGTATAATGTTAAATGGAAATTTATTAATTTTTTTTTTTGAAATTAATTTAGAATAAACTAATTGGAGCTCAAAGAAATGAGTTCCCACTGAAATCCTGGATTCTTGAAGTAGATCCAATTTTTTAAATCTTCTTAGTATACAATTACCCTTTAGATTAAATTCCAGACATAACAACTCTGTACTTTTCATTTCAAAAAAGATCGATAAACTAAATATATATAAATTAAGTATTATTATGTTTAAGTTTATTTTTTTCAAGTTCAAGTAACAAAACAACAATAAACTGATTAATTTTTAAAAATGGACGATTGGTTAGGAGGCGAATATATTTTTTTATTTGATACATAGATAATTTCCTATAAAATAGAATAATTTCAAATATTAAAAAATAAAATTCATTTGACAGTTTTTTATAAAGTTGTATCAATTTTTTAAATTTATCATTGGTGATGTGATATAAGAAATAAAAAAACTGATTTAAAACTTCTAAATTACAATCGCCACAAATGCGGTGTCCGGTACAGTATAAGTTTAAAATTTTTATAAAATTATTAAATTTAAATTTGAGTTTATGTCTTGATAAAAGTTTTTCGTTTTTAAAATTAACACATATAAATGCAGAAAATACATTTTCTATTGAGCTGGTTGATTTTTTTAAAAATAAAACGAAACGAATAGACGCGCAGTTTTGATTCATAAAAGATTTAAGCCTGATTTTTTCAGATTTACTGAATTTGTGAAAGTTATCAATTAAAATAATTTTTTTAAACAAAAAATTATTATCAGAAATAAATGCTTTTTTTATGAAAAAAGTCATTTTACTGACAGTTTTAAACGATCCGGGTCTGAATTCAATTAAATTTTTTTTTTTTTAAATAAACTGATAATACTTTTAATAAGAGATTTGTAGAAATATTTTTTTTTTTTCTTGTGATTAATATAATATTAGGAAAGTCGGATGATTCGTATAAGTAAAAAACTAATAAATCTAAAAAAAAGATTATTTTTTTATAAAATTCTTTCATAAATGTCGAATTTACCGTTAACTTACCTTCTTTTGTACAACTATAGAGTGAAATATAAAAATTTAAATATTACTTTTTTTATCATATTTAACAACCTTATTCGTAAGCAATGTTTCTCAGTAACAAAGAAAATCTTTATTTCAGAATAAAAGCGTTATTGAGTTTTGATGGAAAAAAAAGAAAATTGTATGCTTATAAAAACTATAAGAATACGATTTCTGGCCATGAAAATACTTTTTCTTTTTTTCCAGGATATAATGTGTATCACGAAAAAAATAATTTGATTATAAAAACATTAGTTTCGAAAAAAATAAACAGCTTTTTTTCGAAAAAAAATACATTCGGACATATTTTTTCTCAAAAAAACATCGAAATATTCGAACAAGGATATTTTTCTAAAACAACTCTAAATCCTTATGTTCTTTATAACTTTGATAAGTTTATGGAACTTAGATTTTCTCACTCAAAATCTAACTCTTTTCCAAAAACAAAAAGTGCATCTGGAATCTTCCGGGGTGACATTTATCGTTATGTTTTTTCTTACCCAAATTTATTTCAAGAAAAGCTAATTTTGTTAATTCCAATTTTGTTTATTGTTAAGAACCTTTTTTCTTTAGAAATATTATGGGATTTTTTTCTATTAGCTAGTTTTTATAAAATTTTTTTTAATTTATCAGCAATAAAAAATTTAAGCGGTAGAAAGCTATTTTATCGATTTTTTTTCGGAGACAACAAAACATATACGTTATCAGCTTTTGTACTTATTTGGAACAGTATTTTACGAGCAGGGAATTTAGTTGCAATTTAAAAAAAAAAGAAGGAATTTGGATATACTGGAAATCGAACCCAGGACTTTTTGTATGCTAAACAAACACTCTACCAGCTGAGCCATATACCCTTCCTCCTTTTTCGGGGCAAGGTATACACAAATTTCACAAACATGATATGCAATGTGTTTTATGAAATTCTGAATGAAACGGTTACGATAGAGCTCAAAAACGGACTTATCTTACACGGTATCATGTTAAATGCGGACAAATATATGAATATATATCTAAAAAAAATTAAAAAGACAAATTTTTCAAAAATTAACTTAGAAATAGAAAGCATATCGATTAGAGGAAGTTCTATAAAATACTTGATATTACCGATATGGATAAATTTTGATTCAGTTTTTTTTCTCCAAAAAAAATCTTTAGACATTTAAAACTAATTTTGATTCAGTTTTTTTTCTCCAAAATTCAGGGGCTATAAAACTATATACAGAACTGATCGCAGCAAATGTTGCTTTGCAAAAGTTTCCCAATGTCCTGGTATGACCTCTTGACGAAGTGAATATATCCTGATATCCAGCAATGGAAAGCATTTTCTTAGGTATTTTACCTGCGACTATACCAGTCCCTCTTGGGGCTGGTATACATCTCAGTCTCACAGACCCACATTTCCCAGTCACCTTTACAGAAATTGTATGAGCCTGTCCGATTTCTTGACCCCAGTGTCCTTTTTGAACTAAAATTACAGAAATTTTTGCGATATTCAAAGCCTTCTTAATTGCGTTAGAGACTTCTTTTGATGTTTTGACTCCTAATCCCACGTATTTATTATAATCTCCTATCACGACGAACGCTTTGAAACGTGTTCTTTGTCCAGCTCGAGTCTGTTTTTGAACTGATGCTATTTTTAAAACTTCATCTTTCAAAGTATTTTTAATAAAAAAGTCTACAATTTCTGGTTCTTTGATAGGGATAGAAAAAAAAAAAACATGATCTAATGATTTTATTTTTCCAGATTTTACTAGCCTACCTAATTTTGTCACCGGAATCCATTCTTTATCGGTATTTTTGACAGAATTTACTTTTTGGAAATTATTTAACAAAGGAGTTGACATGAAAATGGATTTTATGCAAGCGATTACTTATGGACTTAAATACAGCGTGCCTGCTATCAGATTCGAACTGACAACCTTCAGCTTACAAAGCTAACGCATTAACCTTTTTGCTAAACAGGCTAGCCATCAGATGGTACTAGATTAAATTTAATATTTAATACTAAAAGTTCTGTAGCCAGAAACTTAGAAGCATAAGGTAAAAATGCATTTTTGTTTGAGAAAAAAGTACGATCGTGTATTTTTTTATAGACCGGTTTTAAACTAAACATGTCACACGTTTTCATATTTATTTTAATGCTATGAAGATCGCTTGACAATTGAAGCCGATCGTGTAATAGAAACGTACTACCATGACCAAGTAAAACATCTCGTTCCATTTCTCCGAATCTTATGGATCCTCCGAATTTTTTTCCTTTTATAGGTTGTCTAGTAATTGAATTTCGTGGGCTGATTTCTGATACTTGGAATTTATCATTTACCATATGTTTTAGCCTCTGATAGTGAATTATGCCATTATAAACTTCAATTTTTAAAGGTTCTCCTGTGTATCCTGAATAAAATATTTCATTTCCGTAAAACTTAAAGCCCGATTCTCTCAATTTTTCTCCAAAGCAATACGTTTCTAGATGTTTTTTATTTAAACAAAAAGGAGACGAATCATAAAAAAATCCATTTAAACAGCTTACTTTTCCTGCTAAGCTTTCTACAATCACACCAATTGTCATTCTAGACGGGAATCCGTGTGGATTAAAAATAATATCAGGGACAATCCCTATTTCAGAAAAAGGCATATCAATACAAGGACAGTTCATAGAAAATACACCTTTTTGGCCGTGCCGAGAAGCGAATTTGTCTCCTGTATTTGGTTTTCGACGAGCTCTTAATTTTATTGTACAATTTATTTTTTCTTTTTTTAATGTCAGTTTCAAACATTCAATCACTGATTTTTCGTAACTGTCATAATATACTGAAATTCTTTGATTTTTTTGCGTTTTTCCTTTTATTTGACTAAAGAAAATTACTTCTCCACGAGAAATATGTTTTCCGGGACTAACCGGGATAATTTGTTCAAACTCTTTTTTATAAGAAAATTTTTTCATTTCAAAATTAGAAGTCGTTGTGACTTTAGATGAAAAAAATCCTCTATCAATTGAAAAGTTGTTTATTACCATAGCATCTTCCATATCGAAGCTTGTATAACATAAAACTGCAACAACAGCATTTACTCCAATCGGAAATGCGTCCAAATACATTCCGTCTTGAATTAATTTATTTCTACAAACTGGTATTTGTGGTATTAATAAAAAATAGTTCTTAGTATCATTCCTTCTCCAGAATGTGTAAAACGGAACACCGATAGATTGTTTAAACATCTGACATTGATATGTGTTTCGAGGAGATTGGTTTAAATCAGAAAAAGGAGTCAATGCAGCGACTAAAGACAAAATAATACTACTATCTATTTCCAAATGTGTCCAGAAAAATTTTTTTCTATTTTCTTTATTTTCATTTTCTAAAAATTGAATATTTAATAAAAATTGCTCATTTGGTCCAATCAGCTCCAATTCCTTTTCTGTCTGGAAATTAAATTGATTAGCTTTTTTTGAAAAGAAAAAGTTTTTTGTATGAACATAATTGTTACAAAGAACAGGACGTAATAGTCGATTTTCTTCCGATAAAAAAGAACAACTTGAAAAAAATCCTTTTGTAAAAATACGTCGATTGTATAAAATTTCCATACTTTTTGGTATAATTCCAAGACGACTTATTTTTTCGCATCGGATTTTGTCGATTATCCATTCTAGTTTTAAATTTTCACAAAATCCTAATAATTTTCCGTCTAATAAAATTGGAATAAACGGCTTTTGTGTATGTTCAATTTCATCGAAACCGTTTCGGATCAAATATTTTTTAAATTTTTTTTTTTCAATTGAATTAGAAGAATTAAAAATTACAGAAAAACTCAAATAATTTGATATTCCACATAATAAGCCATCAGAAGTATGCACTGGACATATGTATCCCCATGAATGTGGAAATATTTTTCGGCTTGTATTTTTTTTACTTTGAAGAAGAAAGTTGCCCTTGTGTATATTTCTGAAATAAGAAAGAAAACGCCCGAAATTCAACCTTTCTACAGAAACGCTCAAACCGCTAAGCTGAATTAATTCTTCTTTAAAATTAAAACATATATTGCCAGATGAAACTAATTTTTCTATATCAATTGTAACCAAATTAAAAGAATTTTTCAGATATTTTAGAGTATATTTGTTTTCTTTTTTTATCTTATTTAAAAAATAATTATAAATCGAATTTTCAAATCTTTCTCGCAAATAAATTAAATATAAGTGACCAGGGAGTAAGAGTTCTTGAGATTCGATCGAATCATAATTGTTTTCTGAATAATTTCCTTTATATGCATAAAGAAGTTTTTGTACCATAAGTAGTAAGAGGTCAAATTTAGATTTATATTCAGACCCTAGATGAATAAATAGATATTTTGATAAAAAAACTTCAGAAATTTCTGAATTTGTTAAAAAATCAAAATCAAACGCTGTTTTTAAAATTTTTCCCATAAAATTCAAAACTTCTTTTCGCTTCGATATATTACAATAAGAATAAGCTTCTCGAATCATGGTTAAAATTCTCTGTCTCGTATATTTATTTCCAAGATCAAAATATCCGAAAATATCAATCAATTTTTTATCAGATATATCTATTAAGCTTTTTAACAAAATTACAATTGGAATAAAAAACTCATGTTTTTTGAAAACTATACGGACATGAATATTTCCAGAAATTAAGTAATGTAAATGAAAAGTTTTTGAATTTTGAATCTTATCAACTGACCTGAAAGAACAAGATAGAGATGTATATAGTTTATGTTTTTTAAGATTTGCAATCCTTGATACTACGTGGATAAAATTTCTCTTCGGAACCAAAAGAGGTCTTATTATTTTTTCGGCTCCATTCACAATGAAATAGCCTCCCATTTCTAAATTTTCTTCGTCGATTTCAACCATTTGTCGAGAATTCGCATTAAAAAGATTGCATTTTAAACTTTTTACCATTATTGGAATCTTTCCTATTCTAATGAGAAAATTTTTTCTCTCTTTCCTATGATTAATATGAAATATGCTTAAAAAATCGCCTTTATACGAACTTTTCGTTTCTTTACATTGACGAGGTATCACTTTATACTTGATTTCTTTTTTTAACGAATAAGGCTTGCTTACATATAAACCAGTTATTTGTATAACTATTTTGTATTTTGAAAAAATAAAATCTAGAAAATAACTTGATAAACCACTAATAATTAAAAACAAACCTTGTGTCATTGCATAATTAAAAGATTCTAAATGAAGTTTAGTTATAAAAATAATTCGTCGTGTTGCTATAAAAGAATGTTGACATTTTAACGTATTCATGCGAAATCGTGTTTTGACAATTTCTAGTGTTCAGTTTCACTTGAATTTATACAGTTTGTATAATATGATTTTAAAACCACATGGAACCATAGGAGCAACTCTTGAATTCCCGTTTCCTCTTTTCTTAAAAAGAAATAATGAAATTTTTTTTTTACTATCAGTTCATTCATCTTTAAACTTATTTAGACTAAAAAGTCTTTTAGTAAAAGCGAAGAGTCCTTTTATTCACTACAGATTTCCTATCTTAGATAAAATTTTGATTAAAAATAGAACTATCGTGATTTTGAAAAATGGAATTCATGTGTTAGATTATTTTATTCCCTTGACAAGATTTTTTTATTCTTTTAAAAGACCTAATATATTTTTTATAAATCAATTTTTGATTATAATTTACGATGAAATATTAAAGAAAATTATTACTTTAAACCCGTGGACATTTAGTTTGTTTTATAAATTTGATCTGTCTAAAAAAATAATTTGCGTTCAGATAACAAAATATACAAACTTTAAAAAAAATATTTGTGTTTTAAATGATAAAAACGAAATCGACGTCAGAAATGAATTTATGCAGAAAAAAATAGTTTTAAAATTATATAGTATATTTATACCGCAATGTTTTTCTTTAAATTCGGTTAATTCTTCGAATTTTTTCGTTTATAGATTTAATAAAAAAACTTTTATTTACGATTTTTTGCTGAAAAAAAAGATACATCAATTTGAACCAAAAATTTTTAATTCTGGTACGAATGTTATATTTTACAAAAAAAATTTGATTGTTAGTTACAAAAACCATTTTTTATTATATTGTATATTAAAAAATAGCTTAAAAAAAGTGAAATTATCCATAAATTACGGAAAAAATTATTTTTTCAAAATACATAAAAACTTTATATTAAATCTCAAGTTTTATCATCAATCTATGTATCTATATCAATATTCTTATAAAAAAATACAATTTGATTTAATTGTATGCAGATTTGCAAACAAATATCCGCCGATGTATTTAAAAAAAAACACAAATGCCGAACATCAGACTATTCACATGGATTTAATCACTAGAATACGTTTATGGAAATATAATTATATTCATAAAATTATTTTAAAAAAAAAAGAAAAATTAAAATTACATGTTATGTATTTTCAAACAATTTTTTTTCAAAAAAAAAAAAATTTTTATTTAATTGTAATTTTTCAACAATTCAATTATCCGTATATATGGAAAATCAGTCAAACTAGAATATCCAAGTTAAAGATTGCACCGTTGTTAGAAAAAAAAGAACAAGGTAAAATTACATCTATATTTTCTATAAAAAACTCTGATGAACATTGTATAATGACTTATAAAAGAAATTTAATATGCCTTTTTGATTTGAATCGTGTAAAATATTTGTACAAAAAAAAAAATCATGTTTTAAAAAAGAGCAAAATATGCAAGGTTACTGCTATTTTTTGTAACACAACAGGAAAATTTTTTATATCTTTATGTTTTTGCAACATTTTAATTTTGTGGAAAATTAAAAATTTTCGGAAAATCCAATATATAAAAATTAAAAATCAAATTTGTTTCCTAAAATGGTTTTGTAAATTTAATATAATAACAATTGTAGATTACCATAATCAAATCTTATTAATATTTTTAAATTATTTCTTTAAATTAAAAAAATGCATAGGACATGAAAAAAAGGTTAACGATATTTTGATTGTCAAAAATTTAAATTTTTTAATCAGTTCTTCTTTTGATAAAACAATTAAAGTATGGAATTTGTTCAGAAATAAATGTGAACTTACTATAAAATTTTCATACACGCCTTTACACTTGATTATAAATAAAACACAAGACATGTTAATTTCAAGTCATTTATTTACTACCGGATTAAGTTTATTTCAAATACACAGACATGATTTATTTCGGTATATTTTTTATCCTTATAAAGATTTAAATGAGCAGAGTAAAAAAATATCGCCAATTTTTTTTAAATCGACAAAAAAATTTATTGCAAAAACTTATAAAAATTTTTATAAAAAAAATAATGATAGTTTTTTTATAAAAACTATATTTAAATCTAAAAAAATTAACAAGACACCGCTTGATGTTTTTTATAAAGCCACGGAGCTTTCTCCCGTGCGTTCGTTTCGAAAATTTTTTCTATCAAAGTTATATTTATATGATTCTGACGATCATATGTTTTTAGAAAAAACAGTTTTTTTTGCAGAACTTTATATCAATAACTTGATATGTGGTCTGAAAACTCAAGAATGTATCGAATTTTTTCTTTTTTTTTATGAAAACATTTTTTTAATTTTGAAACTAAAAAATGTGCAAACAATTGTACAAGTGATTTCAAACGAAACGAATCGATTGCTTACGAAATTTAAAAACTAAACATACGTATGGACTCTTTTGGTATACTAATGACAATAAATTCTCGTCGAGAGATTATTTTTTTAAAAAAAAATTTGTTAAATGAAACACAGATAATTTTCATTCGAAATAAAATTAATCTAATTTTTAAAAAGAGTAAAAAGAAATCAATGTACGTATTCCAGAAAAAAATAAACTATACCTTGAAATTTTGTGTTGAAAATTTTTTTTTTCATATTTTTTTGGAAATAATAATTAAAGTTAGTTTTTTTACAAAAATCAACGTGCGTTCATTTAATTTTTTAAATCAAATAACTGGGTTTATTGTAAAAAATTCTTTTTATGTTTATTTTAAAGAAAATATTAAAATTTTGTCTAGAATTACTTCTAATAAACTCAGTTCAAAGATAGTCCCAGTTACGAGCATTTGTTTTAAGAAAATCTTGGAAGATTCTAAAGGAAAAATATTTATCGAAAGTGGTTTAAAAATTGCTGAATTTGGAAAAAAAATGTTTTTCTTTTATGAATTTTTTCAAAATTGTTTGGAAACTATGAGAATTAATTTGGATAATAAATATTTTACATCATATACAATTATACTGAACAAGGTGTTCCAACTTTTTCGTACAGGTGGTTATTTTTTTCAAGTTTCAACTTGTTTTTACGAACAAATCACAAGAATATTTCTTCTCAGTGGTAATTTCAATTTGGGTATACTGTATTATTTTAAAAAATTAAAAAATACTTTAAAAAATAAAAAAGAATTTATAAAAAAAAAAAATTTTTTTACTCCGATTTTTTGTTTAGGTTTTTTACAAAATAAAAATTTTTATAGTAGTTTGATTTTACTAATAACGAATCACTCATCTATTATTAAATCTGACAAAAAGTTTAATGATATTTTAAACCAAATTGAGTTTGAACACGTTCAGCTTTCCCCGTATTCACAGAATCTTATGCATATGAGACAAAATTTAACTTTCTATCGCGCAAAAATAATATCTAGACAATGTAAATCACTTTACATGTCGAGTGTATTTAAAATGTCAAAAAAATATTCTAGAAATATTGAATACTGGGCTCATTATTTTTCCAGTTTTAAAAAAATCAAGAAAAAATTCGATGGATTAAGAAAAGTTTTTTGTTTTTCAAATTGTATTTATTGAAAAAAAACAAAATATTGTTTATTTTTTTTTATTTAAAATATATCTTTGCAATTTTTTTAAAAATAAAAAACAAAACGGTTGAAATTGTTATTCTTTTAAAAAAGAAAGATGGTTTTTTATTACACTACTCAAATTTCTAATAACAAAATTTATTACAATTTATATACAAAAAAAAAAATGATTCGGATATAAACATAAAATTTAATTTAGAAAAAAAATATAGAATAACTACAAAATTTTTCAAGACTAAGTTTTTATCTAAAAACATATTGTTATTAAATGTCGAAAAGAGTATACTAAACTCATCGGATATATATATAATATTAACTTGTCTAATGCACAATGATGGAAATTTTGGAAATGTTTCTATTTTAAAGTTTTATAAGAAAAAAAATGCATATAAAAACGGTTGTTTATTTTCTGGCAGAATAAATTTCATACCAGATAGATTATACAAAAAAAGCACTAATAATCTGATGTTCGGATTAATTGAATGTTACAATACTAGAATTTCTAAAAAAATTGTTAAAACTGTTAACAAATTAGAATTAATTGAGTTGAATTTTTTATTCGAATTACGATTTGTTCGTAACGTAAATAAATCTAATTCAATAATAATAGAACATACGAATAAAATTCCAATTAATTATTTTCCAAAATTTATGACAAAAAAAAACAATTGCCTAGAAAAACTTACCAAGAAAAAGAATACGTTTAGTCAACCCAACTTAATTTCATTACATTCGAATGATGTTTTAGAATTTTATAATAAGCAACACAATTCTATTCGATGTTATATTCCGGTTGGTAAAAAAGATACAAAAAAACCATACATGCTAAGCAATTTTCGTTTAAATTCTATTTCATACATTTTAAAATTTAAAAAAAATCCTGATAATAATTATTATTGAACTTTTAATAAATTTTTTTTAATAAAACAAGATTTTATAGACATACGCATTTTTTTTAAAATGGCCTTTATTATAAGTTTTGTAAAAGAATGTTGATTGGAAAATATTTTTTTTTTTCCATTTTAAACAGTATTCATTTGATTTCGATTTGTATTTATTGGAAAAAATTTCCAGATTTCCAGCAATTGTGTTTAGGTTGTATCCTATGGTGTTTTTTTTTATATGAAAAAAATCGTATTCATGTTTATCGTATCTAAAAAAGCCATTAGAATTGTATTCTATTTGGTGTTTTTTAAAAAATGTCTTACACTTAGTCATTGAATTGTAACAAGCAAGCACATAATTTTTGCAATATTCTAAAAAACAACCAAACGAAAAATTTGATACTACCCAACAATTTCGCAAAATCAAATTTTGTAAAAATATTGCCTTAACAAAATCAATATTAAAAATGAATTTTATTTCATTTGCACTTTCTTCGAATGAAATATGAAAAATCTTAATCATAAAGTTAAAGGAAAATCTAAGAACTCTTTTCTTTTTGTGTTTATGGTTAGTATAAAATTTTATAAACAACGAAAATAAATCGATTTTTTTTTTTTCTTTTTTGAATAAAACAAAATACATGAATAACTTAGCCCATAAATCCAAAATTTCGTCTAAATTTGTATTTCGATTTTTTTTATTTTTATTTTTTATTATAAAAGGGTGTATTTTTATTCCAATATTATAAATTCTGTATATAAAAAAAACTTCGAATGATAAGTGTTTCTTTTTTGTAATTTTTTTATAATTTGAATCGATAATAAAAAAATTTCGTTTTTTCACTTTTTCAAAATTCAATTTAAAAAATATGTTGTAAAATATTTTTCTAAAAAATTTAAATCCACGTTCATTTTTATTTAAAGAAACAGGATATTTCATGTTTTTTTTTTTCTCGGGCGTTTATTTTTATTATATTAACGAAAAAACACATATTTGTTTTTTTCAGTTTTTTTTATATTAATTTTTTACATCAAACGAATAAAATAAAACTGCAAAAAAAAAAATAATTACAAATGAAATTATTGACCGCAAAAACCAATACTGTAAAAAAATTATTTTTTGTTGAAAAGAAAAAAATTCAATCTAAACTATTAAATTTTATTTATTTAGAAAAAACACATCCTTTTTCCATCACGGATTTTAGAAATGATATAAAAATTAATGTAAACAATCTGACTAAAGACGACCTGGTTTTAAACATCACTGGACTGTATCTGCCTTTTTTAAATGGTATAAGAAGAAGTTTGCTGAGTGAAGTAAATACCATTTGTATAGATAAAGTTTTTTTTTATTATAATTCTTCTTTTTTAGATGATGAATTATTATCTCATAGATTAGCACTGATTCCTTTGTTGATCGTGTCTCATTCTTCAAACTATTTTTTTAATATGCTTGATGATATATCAAAAAAAATTATATTCGAAATTAACACAGAAACATCGGTATCCAGCCAAAAATATTTAATTTATTCAAATATTATTAAACTCAAATTATATGGTATCCATTCTTCTTGGCTAAAAAATTTGCACATCAAACCGGTTTTCGGTGACATTCTTATAGCCAAATTAAATTCGGGACAAAAAATTAAGTGCGAATGTCATTGTAATTTTGGTAACGGGGAAGCTCATGCTAAATTCTCAGGTGTAAGCACTGCTTTTTATCGAATTTTTCCGCGAATTAAATTAGTCAACGAAATTATAAATGACCACGCTGTCAAAATTTTTACTAAATGCCCGGTAAACGTTTTTCAATTGGAAAATAAGTACAGCTTTAATTGTAAAATATTGTCTGTGTCACAACCACAGTATTGCACTTTATGTAGAGAATGTTTGAATTTCAAAGAAGAAAAAAAAAAAATTCGTATAGGAAGAGTTCGAGAAAAGGTAAATTTTATTATAGAAAGTACAGGAGTTTTATCTCCAGAAAAATTGTTCCACAGAGCAGTCTGTTTGCTAGCCGGAAAATGCAATCAATCGATGTTGGTTTTGTTAAAAAATTTCATAAATAAAAAAAAGTTTCATAATTTTTTTTTATTTATGAAATTTTTAAATTTTTTTCCAAATTTTAACACATGTACGTTCGATTTATTTTATTTTTTTAACAATCACTCCATTTTTTTCTTTGTTTTGACAAAAAGCAAATACTATTATATCGGATTTTCCGAAAAAAATAACAACTGCACGAGTATTTCATTTAAATATGCGCTTTCGGTTTTTTCGAATTGGACTTTCACTCGTATCAAAGAATACAAAAAAATTATTTTAAAAAATGATAAAATAATCATGTTTGTTCCTATTGTATAAGTTTATTGTCATCAAAAATCACTATTTTTCTTGAATTTTGATGACATGAAAAATCTAAATTGTTGAAATTCTATTTAACTTTTTTTTAAAAAAAATTATTTTGCTTTTTTTCAGTTTTTTCTGATATTTTAAAATTTCCAAGAATTTATTTTTTGTGTCACAGATATCAATGTTTTGTGTACAAAAAGATCATTTAAAAACCGAAGAGAACTGTACTTCTTCGATGGTCTAATGGTGAAGACAACACGTTCTCATCGTGTGAATTCGGGTTCAATTACTTATGTAAAATGCATGTTTCCCGATCGAAGATATATTTTTGTCTATGTACGTAATAAAAGGTTTTTTAGTCGAAAGGTAAGTTTTTTTTTTAAAAAATTTTTTATAAAAAAAAATATTTTTTTTTAAATTTAGTGACATTTTTGTTTTAGAATTTTTAAATAGACTCGTATCTCAGTTATCTGTTTCCGGAATATTATTTATGAATTTATCGAAAAAAAAATTTTTATGTAGAAATTGGATTAAAAAAATTATATTGTATTCTATAAATCAACTATACGTCCACTTTTGTTTCTAATGTAATCCATGAACAAAAGACAAGCTGTAAAACAATTCTGATTTATTAATTAATATGTACTCTGTAGCAGGTTATAAAAAAATAAATTTTTCGCAAAAAATAGGTTGCAATAAAAAAAACACTTGCATAACATTACATCGTCAATGTCCCTTGAAAACTGAATGTTTAGGTTTAAAAAATTTTTCTTTCTTTAAAATAAACCCTATAAACCTTAGTTTGCATATGATTAATTTATCGAACACAATTGATATTTCTGCTCTTGATGTAACACAAGAAGATGTGATAAATAATTCTTTCTTGTTTTCTTCAAAAACTATAAAATTTTCCGAAGTTGAAGTTGAATTAAAAGATATAGAGAAAGATGAACGTAGATGTTTGTTCTGGAAAGATGTCCAGACAGGACTCGTGTTAGGAGGATCTGCGATTGGAATATGGGTTTTTTATGAAGGTTTGACTACGTGGGAAAAATGGATAAAAGAGCAAGAGAAAAAGAATATTCAAGAAGAAATCGAATTAACAGGAATTTATATAGATCCAAATGCTTCAAATGTAGAAACCTCGATTGATCCTATAACTGGTAAAAAAATACAGATAAAATCCGAAAAGGATATATAATTTTTATTATACTTAATTTATAAGTTTAACGCTTTCTCCTGAATAAAAGAATATGAGGCTCTGGTTTATGAATACAATAATGGATCCACCCTTTGGATTGTTCGATACCTAGATTTCTCCATTCAGGCTCACTGAGCAAACGGTTTCGAGGGACTAATTTTGCGATGTCAACAGGAAGAATTACGTGTCTATATTCAAAATAAGAATCAAAATATTTTTCTGAATATTTTATTTGATCAGAGCTCATTTTTTGTTTCCATAAAGACAGTTTGTTTTGTAGATAATTTACTTTATATTTATTGATGGATTTTTCTGAAACAACTGGACAGCAAATAAGAGACGAAAATGTAAGAGCATGTATGGAAATTTTTAAAGTTATAGAGACTTCTTTTGGTCCGATAAGTTTTGATAAAATGATAATAAATGAATTAGGAGAAATTTGTTTTACAAACGATGGTGCTAATATACTTAAAAGAATAGAAATTCTTCATCCTGCTGCTAAAATTTTAGTTAGTTTGTCTCAGCAGCAAGATGAAGAAATCGGGGATGGTACAACTGGTGTTGTGTTAATAGCATGCGAACTGTTAAAAAGAGCAAATGAATTGATAAATAAAAAAATTCACCCTTCTGTGGTCATATCTGCTTATAGACTTGCAATGTGTTATGCATGTCGAAGAATAAAAGAAAATATGTGCGTATTTACAGGCTTATCTGACACTAGTTTTTTTATAAATGTAGCAAAAACTAGTTTATCTAGTAAAATAATCGGATTAAACTCTAAAAAATTTGCCACAATTTCTTTTTATGTAATTAAATCTGTGTTTATCCTAGAGAAGAAGAAGAAAAAAATTTATTTTGAATTAAAAGCAATAAATTTTGTAAAGGTTTATGGAGATTCGATGAACAGTAGTCATATTTTCGATGGATGTGTAATAGAACATCAAGAAATGTTTTCAAATGTAGTAAATTATACAGGCCCCGTAAAAATCATGTGCTTTAATTTTGATTTGAAATTATCGAAGCCGAAATTAGGAGTATCTGTTCAAACTAAAAATTTATCAGATATAAAAACTATTTTCGATAGAGAGTTAAAAGCACTCTTAGTCCAAGTTAAAAACATAGTCCAAGTTGGAGTAAATTTGATTTTTACTACGAAAAATATCGACGATTTCATCGTCAAGTATTTAGTTAAAAATGGAATTGTAATAATCAGGAGAATATCTGATATATTTATAAAAAAAATTGCGGCTATCACTGGTCTCAAAGTTCAAAATTCTCTCAAAAAAAATAATTTATACTATGATACAAAATTTCTTCAAATTGGAGAAGCTGAAGAATTTTTCAAAGAAAAAATTTCTTCAGAAAACTTCATACTGTTAAGGGGATGTAGATTTTGCCCATCCGGATCGGTCATACTAAGAGGAGCAACTGGATTTTTGCTAGATGAAATTGCACATGCTTTATATGATGCTATGTGCGCTATTAAAAAAGCTGCTGAAACTAATAAATTTGTAACAGGCGGGGGATCTGTTGAAACCAATTTATCTGTTTCATTAGAAAAACTAGCTAGCAACATTTACACGCAAGAACAACTTGGAATATTAGAGTTTTCGGAAGCTTTGCTTGTTATTCCAAAAACATTATGTAAAAATGCGGGTTTGAATTATACTGAAATTCTTTCAAAACTCAAAATATTGCATTTAATTTCTCTATATGAAAAATTTTCACAACTTAAACATTTCGGAATAGATTTGTTCACTGGACAACTTGTAAACCAGTTAAAAAATGGAATTGTAGAACCGGCGGTTAGTAAAATCAAGTCAATTCAAATCGCCACCGAAGCTACTATAACTCTCTTACGAATAGATGATTTTATAATTTCTACTAAACAAAATAAAAATAAATAAACATATATTTTTTTGCAATAAATTTTATTAAATTATACCTGATACGAAATAAATATAGTTTGCATTTTATGTTTTTTGTAGAATTTTGTCGTCAAAAGCTTTTTAACCGTAAGACCAAAAACAGTGGTTACCAACCGAATTTTTTAAATATTAATCCAGTTTTTTATGTGTTTTTAGACTTATCTTTGTTTAGGAGATGGACAAACATTAGGCTTTTGTATAACATTTCTTTGAATTTTTATACAATATTCGGATTTAATCCCAGAAAAAAAAAAAAAACACTAGAATTTTTTTTTCCTATATGTTGTGATAAAAAAATAGCTTACAATTTGTTTGATTTTTTGATTACAAAAACATTAAATATTGTTTTTGAAAAAATTAACATAGCTTACATAGATCAAAATAATACAATTATATACTATTATTTAGTTTTCAATTTTCATAAAATAACTGGTCCTTTTGTATAAAATTATTTATGGGAATTTTCTTACCAGAATATCCCCTTTGTTTCTACATATACAAAACAATTTGTCAATAGGATGAAAATTAAAACAGCTAATTTTTCCATAAGTTTCGACAATGTTATAGGTCAATTTTCCTGTTACCTGAGACCAGATAAATATATTACCACAATGATCACCATATCCAACGAAATTATTTTTTGTATCTGACGATAATTGTTTTTTGATATTCCCTTGAAAAGTAGATACTTTTTCGAACTTACGATATTCAATTGATTCGGAATTCACGCGACATTGAAAAAAATTGTCTTTTGCATCACACAAAAACAAAAATTTGCGATTTTTCGATATTGATAGAGAATTTATTAAAATCTTTTGTTTATTTTTATTACAAAACATTTTTTTAGACTCTTGGATTTTTCTAATATCCCATATAAAAATTTCCGATAATTGGTTAGATGCGATTAGTGTAAATGGTTTGTGTAAAAATTTTGTAATTTTTACACCAAAAAATCCATAATAAATGGATTCGAAATGAGTTTTAATTCGAGTATCCCATAATTTTATCATACCTGCGTTGTCTGTAGTAATTATAATTTTTTCATAAGAATCGACGTCTTGTATAATATTATTTCGAAAAATTTTTAAACACTTGAATTTTTCGAGATCTATTATTTTGCATTGTCCGTCTAAAAAAATCGCATACAATAAGCCAGCCTCGATTAACATATATTTTATGCCAGATCTATACAAATTACAAAAAATCATTTTTTGTTCAGACATTTTATACAAAAAAAAGGATCCTTTTTTCGTCGATCCTATCAAAGAGCTACCGTCTTGATAAAACATACAGCTCGTAATTTTAGAAAAATTCCAACTTATGTTAATTTGCATATTTGTTAAATATAAATTAACATATAATTACATATACGAAGCCTGAAAAGAAAGTTTCAATATGAAAAAACCTCACAAAATTTTTCTAAAATTATATCAATATGCCATTGAAATTTTTATTCTTATTAACAAAAAAAAACAATCAAACACTCAAAAATCTTTCTTCGAAATAAATACTATTTTAAATTTTTCTTCTAAAACAAAATGGAATTTTGCCTATGATAAAATTTTAATCGAAGAAGATAAGAGTATGTATGTAGCACATTGCGTACAAACAGTACAATTACAGTCTAATATAGTTGGTTATATTGTTGATATAAAACATAGCGGAAAATTTTTAGTTTCCCCTACTGAAAAGATATCTCCAATCGATATAGAAGAGGGGAAGAGAGTTTGTTTGGACAAAAATAAATATCAGATTCAGTTTGTGCTGCCTTCTAGAATAGACCCCCGTGTAATGTCAATGGCGTTGGAAGAAAAACCAGATATATTGTATAGCGATATAGGAGGCTGTGATGAACAGATAATAAGCATCAGAGAAATCGTTGAATATCCACTATTATATCCTAAGAGATTTTCTTTGTTGGGAATAGATCCGCCTAAAGGAATTTTGATGTTCGGTCCTCCTGGAACAGGCAAAACTTTAGTTGCAAGAGCAGTAGCAAATAGAACCAACGCTTGTTTTATAAGAGTGATCTGCTCCGAATTAGTTCAAAAGTATATAGGAGAAGGTTCGAGACTAGTAAGAGAGCTTTTTCAGCTCTCAAAAAGAAAAAATGCATGTATTATTTTTTTTGACGAATTGGATGCAATAGGCGGGACGCGTTTTCAAGACGGATTCGGCGGAGACAATGAAATACAGAGGACAATGTTAGAAATTGTCAATCAATTAGATGGGTTCGACTATAGAGGTAACGTGAAAGTTTTAATGGCAACGAATAGACCAGATACGATTGACCCTGCGTTGATGCGACCTGGTAGATTAGATAGAAAAATAGAATTTAGCTTACCAACTTTCGAAGGGAGAATAAAAATTTTAAAAATTCATTCAAAAAATATGAAACATAACGCAGATATACGGTTTGAATTGTTAGCAAGAATTTGTCCAGGCGCGACTGGTGCAGATATAAGGAGTATTTGTACAGAAGCAGGTATGTTCGCTATAAGAAAAAAAAGAAATTATATCGAAGAAGAAGATTTTTTCCTAGCAATCGATAAAGTAGTCAAAGGTTATTCTAAATTCAACGCGTCAGTCAAATATTTAAATTATAACTAAATTCTTTGTATTCTTTTAAATTTTATATTTAAACCTACCATTGTTTTTTTGTTTTTATTTGCACTTTAATTTGCTATTTCAAAAGAGCGATGAGAAATAATGTTTTATCTGATGCGTTATATCGCCTTTCTAATGCTGAAAAAAAAAATAAAAAAGAAGTCACGTTACATCCTTCTTCGAAGATAATTATAAAATTTTTAAGGATTATGCAAAAATATAAGTATATAGGAAAATTTACGAAAATTGATGACCATCGGTCTGGAAAAATTATTTTAGAATTACTTGGACGTATAAATAAATGTAGGGTAATATCACCTCGTTATAATATACGATTTGAAAATATAAAAAAATGGATATCAAATTTACTTCCTTCCCAAAAATCTGGAATTATAGTATTAACAACTTCTTCTGGTATAATGGATCATAAAAAAGCTCTTCGAGAAAAAATAGGAGGCAGAATACTAGGTTTTTTTATTAAAAAAGTAAAATTATAATATAAAAATTTTTTAATGTGTTTATACAACAAGAGCCCTTTTTTTTTATTGGTCCAAGCAGTTATATCTAATCGTCCGGTTATCATATTTGTACGAAATAACAGAAAGCTAGTCGGATATATAAGAGCTTTTGACAAACACGTTAATTTGATTCTTGAAAATGTTAGAGAGCTTTGGACTACTTGTGTAGAAAAGAATATTTTTTATCACGAAAGATACATTGCTAAGATGATTTTACGCGGAGATTCGATCGTTCTGTTGCTATGTATTTAAAAACATAGTTGTTGAATTAATTAAAATTATAACTTTTTGCCCCACTTGTATTTATCTTAATACAAAAAAACTATGTTTTCAAATACATATAACATAGTTGTTGAATTAATTAAAATTATAACTTATATGTTTTATTCTGATATGCACATTGTAATTCTTGAAACGCTTTTGAAAATCGGTTATATGTCTCAACGTGAAATTGCGGTTCAAACCGATATTGACTCGGAATATTTAAGAATTACAATCAGTAGCTTGTATGGAGAAAAATTGGTTAAATACGAAGACCGCCTTTTCAAGCAGATAAAAAAGACTAGTATAAAAAGCTCTACTAAAAAAACTTATAAGCTCAGGTATTGGTATATTGATCCTAATTATATAATTTTTACTATAAAAAAGAAAATCAAAACAATTATGTTGAAAAATCAAAATAAAATTACAAAAAATGCCCCTTCTTTTAAATGCTCTCGAAAAATCTGCAATAAACAATACTTGCTAAACGAATTAATCGCTTTGCCGTTTAATCACGCAACCGGAAAATTTATATGTAATCAATTTTTAAATTTAAAAATAAAATGTGGTTCAAATCTAGACCAGGAAAAAAATTTAGATCAATACAAAACTCTTAACTCAACTAAATATGCATATAAAAATAGCGAGGGTATAAAAATTATTATTGAATTATTAGCTAAAATTTATACGTATCTATAAAAATATAATTTATTTCTAAAAAATAACAGTTTACCTTGTTCAAATTTTAATAAGTAAATTGCTAATTTTTTTTAAAAATGAAATTTATTTTGCGACTATTTTCTAGGTTTAAAAAAAAAATTCGACAGATATCGTCTAATTTTTGTATTTTAAAATTTTTTTTATTTTTTCTATGGAATTACGTAAAAAACTTATGTTCAGTAAAATTTTTAAATATACACAATATATACGTGAAAAAAATTATTTTACAAAAAAAAATTTTCTTATATTTTTTTTTTCCTAAAAAACTTTAAAAGTTTTAGAATTTTATGGTTCATAAGAACCTTTTTTGTTGGTATATGTTTGAATTACGTTCAGATTTTCAACTTACATGAAATGTTAAATTCGTTCTTTAAAGAAAAATTTCAACGCTTTTCAAAGTATTTGGCTAAGCTTAAGTGTTTGTATGAAAAAAATTTTGATTTTACCATAAAAAAAATTAAAAAAATGTAAAGTATAAAGTACGTATATTTCTCCTTTTTTTTTTAAACCAGGCTTCGTATTATGATAAAAAAATATACTAAATTGATTAAACAACAAAAAATAGAAAAAACAAACAACTCGATCATTTTTTTTTCTGAATATACACAAAGAGCAAATTTTTTAGAATTGGAAAAAAAACAAAATCATTTCAAGTCTAGCTTTAAAAAAAAACATACATGTGTTTGGAATAAGGAGAAAAAAATATTTTATTTTACAAGTGGATTCGATTTCGATAATTTATTCTTAGACCACAAATTTTGTTTTTATATAGAAAAATATTTCAATTTTAAAAAAAAATACAAAAAAAAAAAATCTTACATGTCAGATTCTCACAATCAGCCTCTGGAAATATTATCTCGTATGCGTATTCCGATCGAAAAAATTTTTTTGTTCACCGTATTGCAAAATTCTATGAATATAAATCGTTTTAATTTAAATGACAATTGGTCATACGATCCGCATTACATCGGTCAATTTAAAAAAAAAGATCTTGAGGTCACGTTTGGTATTTTTTTAGCTAAGAAGTTTTTTGAATTTAGTTTTTATACAAACATTTCTATTCTTTTTCCAAAAATAAAACCTGTTCAATTGAAACTGGCCTATTTTGGAACTACTTGTTTTGTATTATTTTCGATCGAAGTTGGATTCCTGGCGAATTTTCCCGTTTATATTAAGTATAGAGATTTGAATTTTTTTTTATTTTTTTATTCAGCTTATTTTTTCTGTCAAAAATATAAATTAACATTTTTTCGATAAAAAATATTTCTTTTTTTAGGGATGTTTTCATAACTTTTTCTTCGAGCATATCGAATAAAGTGTACTGTTTCAGTCGTTTAAAAACGTAAAAGAAACCAATCACACATTGCCGTTTTTTAAAAACTTCTTTCGTATTCATTTGTTCAATTTCAAATACTTGACTATGATTACTTGTTAAAACTACTGAAAATTCATGTTTATCCACCCAGATAGAGATGTTCTGGTCAATTTTTATTTTTATAATGCATTTTTTGTAATATTCATTTGCATCTTTTTTTATGCTAGTAGAATTTTCTGTTTTAAAATTTAAACCTAGTCGTTTGTATAAAAAAAGTAAAAAACTGAAACGAATTTTCATAAAAATATGAATTTAAAAACAACAATATATAATATTATATTTTAATTAATCTAAAAAAAAAATCTATGAAAAGTGAGGAGAGAGTCTATGTATACAATTGATTTTTTCGACTTAAAATTATTTAAATAAGAAAAAAACAATAACAATAAAGGTGTGTATATGTTAGAATGCAATTTAATTACAACAATAGGAACAGGGCAAAATTGCCTAAATAAAACTATTGCTTCTAAAATTTCAGTTGACTTAAAAGTTAAATATTTGGTTTTTATTGCCAAAATGGCATTCCATTTGTCAATTGATAAAGTCAAAACTTTGATTTTAAATTTCCAAATAAAAGAGCTTTCTTTTAAATCGAATATTCCAAGTTCTGATGAAGTGTATATTACTAATTTGTTTTCAGAAGATGGAAAAAATTTTAAAAAAAAAATCGAACTTTGAACATGTAATGAAAAAGTTTTGATTCTAACTAATCTAGGGTACAGTTTCCATAATATTGCGATTTTAGAAAAATTTACAACTAAAAAGAGACCATTGTCAGATATGGAACAAAATGAAATTTTTTTAGCTGAAAATATTTTTTTGTTAGACAAAACATTTTTATCTGGAAAAAAAATATTAATGTTCCAGATTTTTACACAAAAACTGTTTAATTTTACTCCGATATATTTTCCTTTTTTGTCAGTAAAAAAATTTACATTTTTATTATTGAAATGGAAAACTTTTGATTTTTGATTAAATAATTCAATGGTATTAAAATTTCGCTTTATATTATTCTGCGTGCAAACTTTAACGACACAAAAATTTGCCAATAAAAAAATATATTTGCCAATAAAATCGCAAACGATATCCATTTTAGATCCTGTTTTCCATTCTTTTTTATAAAAATTGCTTATAAAAAAATTCAGATTAAGTGAAGTTTTATTTATATTGACCAGATAAAAACAATATTCTTTGTCTGTAATCAAACAAAGAGAGTTTGAAAACAATAATAGAGGAAATATTTCAATTTGAATTTTTTTTTTATAATCAAACCACTTTTTTTTTTCAAAAAAAGATATTAAAAAATAAGTTCCGTCTATAATATAGGTTTGAATTTGATTACAAATCGTAAAAGTTTTATTTGTAGCTATTAAAAAATCGGTACAATTTAACTGATTTATTTTTAAAACAGAAAAATTGGTTTTAAAAAGAGCGAATAATCTTTTTTTGTATTTTTTGCACAAATATATTACTTTTGTAAAGTTGTAAAAACTGACAATTAAGTTATGGTTTAATAAAACCAAATTGCAAATCAAAATTTTAAAATTCCATTTTTTAATCTTTTTTATATGTATTATATGAATTTTATCCAAACACATACATTTTTTAACTTTAAATAAAAATAATTTTTTTTCTCGGTTTACATACAACAAATTCTTTGAAAAAATATTTAAAAAACATATTTCATTTGAAGTATTTATTATTTTTTTGTATATCTTTTTGTATTTTAAATTAAAAAATAAAAAAACAATTTGATTACCATCGAGTACGATTAAACTTTGTTTGTTTACAAAATTAATCGAACTTCGATAAACCCATGTATGTTTTAAAGTTAATAAATTTATATATTTACATTCGGTCAAATTTAAAATTGCTAAATGAATTTTTGTAAAAGAGTCCAAAAAAAAATGACATACATTCATTCCTGTATGCAAAATATAAAAAATGTTTTCGAAAAAAAAAAAATTTTTTATGAAGATAATGTTTAAATTCAAAAAAAACACTTTAATTATTTTGCAAGTTTTTAAATCATAGATCCTAATATTTTTATTCAAATCATATGTAACAAAAAAATTTAATTTTGAAACAGAGAACACGAAAATAATATCATTTTCGATTGACGTTTCGAATATTTTTATAAAAAAATACCTTCCTTTCATTTTTTTTCGTATCTTATAAATAAAAAGAGTATTTTTTTTGCATATGATAAGGTCGTTTGAATTTATAAAATTCACTAAATTATTAGAAAAATATACACAACTCATCTTGCTTGCTTTTGATAGACTCTAAAAAATAAAACATCAATAATATTAAAATTTAAACTGATAGAATTTTGAATTTTTTTTCAAAAAAAAATTCCGGTCATGAAAAAATTTGTTTTTAAAAAATTAAATATTCTGTTATGATAATTTTCTTGATAGTTTAATTTGTATAAGTTATTCCAAGTTTACAAGATAATTTTTTTATAAAAAAAAGAAAAAAAAACTATTAAGATTATCTGTTAAATATAAATTTAAATAAAAGAAGTTATTTTTTAGAATAAATAAAATATCCAAAATAAAAAAAAACTATATCTGTATGTAAAAAAATATAACGCAACTGTTTGAAAATTCTTCATTTGTTTGATCAAAGAATTTTTTTTTTGAAAAATAGAAATTAAATTCTCTTTCATTATAAATTTTTTTTTAACTTTCCTGTATTTAAACTTAGAAAGATATAAATTTAACTTGAATTTAAAATAAAGAAAAATACTCAAGCCTGTAAATTGCGTTAAATCAGTTTTCTGAAAACCCGACACTATATTTTCAAACAAAAATTTTTTTAAACTTAAGAAGAAAAAAAATTGAGCATTTGAAATTAGTCGACAAATAAGTCCACGAAATCTTTTTAATAAAAAAAAATTATCAACTTGTTTACCTTCTTTTTGAAACAAATTAAATATTTCAATTTCGTGTATATTTGTATAAAGTAAGTCATTTAACAACAATAGTTTAATTCGAGAAAATTTTTTGGACAAATTTAAATGATATTTAAATAATAATACAAAATTTCCGCTGTAAATCTTTGTTAAGAAATTTAATAAAAATGAATATCGAAGACAATTCATTTTTTTTGTAAAAAAAAAAATATATAAAGGCTTTTTAAGTAATGTTAACAATTTATTTATTTTGACATTTTGGTGGAACAACATCAACATTGTATTTTTTTTTTTTATAGTACTAAAAAAATTCAAAAGAGTTTTGATAAGGATTTTAATATTATATTTTATATCAATCATTTTCGAAAAAGAATCATATTGAAAATTGATAGATGAAAATTTTTTTTTTTCAATTTTATAAATATCCAAAAAATTTGTCGTTAATTTGTACAAAGTACTTTTTGTTCTCATGAAATCCAAATTTTCGTATTGAATTTATTTATGCATTTTTATTTAATTAAAAAATTTAATAAGCACTAAAAATAGTTAAAAAGGGAATCCTATATAACCTGAGACATTTTCTTACAAAAGTCTTTTTTTGCTTAGAATATTGTTTTGACTTTTGAGAATAATAGTTAAAAAAACTAAAAGAGCTCAAAAAACTTTTTTGCTCGATAGAATAAAAAAGATTACAAAAATTATCCAATTTTTTAGTTTTTAAAAAAATAAAACTCTCGGTTGGAATGTACCATTTAGATTCAAATAAAAAATTATTTAATCTTAAAACCGGCCTTTCGGATTCAATTCCAAAAATTTTAAAAATAACATTGGAAAACAAGAAATTTTTTTTTTCTAATTCGGGTACATCGATTATTAAGTACTTTGTTTCCTTTTTAATGAACATTTATTCGAATTATTGATTTGTAAGAAACGATATGGCTATTCAATTTAATTAAATAAACTTTTTAAATGAGGAATGCCGTGGTAGTTTAGAGGTTAGAATATTGTGTTGTGGCCACAAAGATTCCAGTTCAATTCTGGATTACGGCATCTTTTATCCCCTTTGTGTGTTTGATATGAGTTTTTGTATAAGAATCCTTAGGTTAGTTAATATATACAAAAAATTTTCAACAGATTCGGAGTTTTTTTTCAACCAACTTTCTTTGGTTGCTAGTTTAAATTCAAAAAAAAGTATATATTTAAATCTCACAAAAAAACTCTAAAAATTATACAAAAAAATATAGTTAAAATTATAAAAATATTGAACAAATGGCATATTAATTTATGATAGAGTATTGGAAAATTTTTAGCTTAAGTTGTAATAAGAAAATAAAAGCACGTTATATTGCATTATTTTGTTTAAAATAAAAGCACCTTTAGATGAATATGTGTTAGTATGAATTTTCGAAAAAACTTTAATTCGGATATTTTTAGCATGACATTCCAAATTATATTTATTTCGTAATATTTTTATAATATGAAAATTTTGACGAAATAGCACTTTTACCAAATTTCCTGAAATACGTGTTAAAATTCGATTCACGATAAAAAGAAAAAGAAATAAACCATGCTCAGGTTTCATGTCATATGTGAATAAATCGCAATAAAAAAGGAGGTAAGTCATTTTCGATATTATTTTATCATAAATCTTTTTAAAAACTGAAAATATTTTAGCTATTCCGATCTGATACAACATTATTAAAAAGAAAAAAAATTTTTTTATTTTTTTTAATAACTGACTTTCATTTCCTAAAAATAACTCTGTAAAATGTACTAAAAATTTTTCTTGTCGGTTAATAATACGTAAAAAATTTAATAAAAAAAAAGAAAGTAGTTTTTTTCCAAATTATCCCAATCTACAAATTGAATAATACAGCACATTGATCTAAATTCTTGTTCATTTATTTTATAAAACTTAGAAATAGTAAAAATTTTTAAATAATTGATCATAGATTTTATTAGAAATTTTAGAGACCATAAATGAGGATTAAATAAATTTCTAAAAAGTTGAACAAAAAATTTTACATTTAAGCTAGATTTATTATACAACAAGAAAACAGAAAACATGTCAAGTAAATAAGAAAAGTTGCCAATGTGATCGTTCGATATATAAAATAAATCTTTATATATATTGTGCAAAAAATTAATATTGTCAGTTTTTATAAGACAATTTATTGTGATATTTAAAATTTCGAAATCATATTGAAATTCTAATTGGTTTTCTTTTCGGACAAAGCATTCTAAAATGCTCAAAATCCACAAACGAAATGCAGATTTGTGGTTTTTTTTTTTTTGTAAACTTCTTAAAGCAAGTTTCATAAACAAGCCTTTGACACATGCATTGTTTGTAAATGAAATTTCATTCTCCTTCAATTTGATTAACATGCATACAAATAAATTGTTTTGAGACGACGTGTTGTTATGCCACATAATCGTTTCTTTTTTACCACTACTACCTTTTATGCTTAATATGCGTTTTATAAAAAACACTCGATGGACTAAATTTTTAGTTGAGCATAAAAAATTGCGTGCAAAAAAATTTTTTGATAAAATTTTAACCGAGAATTGATAATTAAATAAAGAAAAAAAATCTAAATAAATAGACTCGCTTTCTTTTGTCTGAAAATTTTTAAAATATTCAGACAAAATTTGATATAGAAATTTGATGTGCTTTATAATATAATATGTTACATAAATTCCTTTGATATGTGAGAAATTAATAAGATAAAAGTTTATATAAAAAGTAAAAAAGAAATATGGAAACAATACGAAATAGATACATCACAGTTTGAAGAAATTTTTAAGAAAAAATTTACATCCTCTTTTTGAAAAAGAACACTATTTATTAGGTCATTTGTATACTTGATTCTTTTCTGAAAATTAAAACTCTGTTGAGAAAATACACACAAAGGACAGTATTTTAATTTTCCATCTATATCAACGTGGTTTGAAATAAGTTGGAGTAAAAAAATTTCGAATTTTTTTTTGAAATTATTATTATTATTTATAATTGATTTATCAATCGAGTTGACTAAAATTAAAGTTTCTATTGAATCTTTAAATTTCTTGTTTTTTTCTTTATATGGAAATTTTAAAATTAATTTACATAAAATAGGTAAATAAATAAGGGACTTATTTTGGTAATGATAACAAATTTTGTATAAAATGTTTAAAACAAACAATTTTAATTTCGTGATTTTTTTCTTTAGGCTAAAATTATGCGAATACGTGTTCAATATGAAAAAAAAAACAATTATCCAATTGTATAAATTTTTTTCTTGATAAAATAAGTAATGATAATTAATATTTTTAAATAGCTTAACTAAGCATTTTATGTATTTTAAGTGAATTTTACGTAAATAACCGATTTTTGAATAATTTGCAATTGTAAAAAAAACTTTAGTGACAATTGACTGCAAAATTTTTAAATGCTGAGCAATGAAAATATGCTTAGTTCTTAAGCTAGCCGAAAACACACTATATAATACGAAAATAATAGAATACGGTTTATATGTTATGTGACCAATTTCGAATATGAACTTTTTGACCATACTAATAAATAAAAAATTTATTATAGATGCGTATTTTACATTATATTTAAATACAAATAAAAGCACGCGATTGAATTTTTGAGGCAATTCTGGTATATTCAAAAAAATATCTACCAAATAAGTTAAGACAAAAAAACATGTTCTGGTAGAAAATTTTTTTTCTCTAAGTATGTTTTTTAAAAATATCATAAAATATTTTATAAAGCTATTTTTCGAATTTAAAAAACATAGAATTTTAAAAAAAAGAAAAAAAATTCCTCTTATACTTTTTATTTTAAATAAAAAAGTTTCAGAGTAAAATCTATTGTCAAAAAAACCTACATTGACTAAATTAAAAAAATATGTTAAAATTCTGTATGACGCTTGAATTTTTTTCATCAGTTAAAACTTATTTTCATCGTGATAATTAAGAAACTATATTATAAAAATTTTTTAAATAAGAAAAAAAAACTTGAATTTTAAAAGTCTAACCAAATCTTTATTCTGTATTTTTGAAACTTTTTTAAGTAATACACGTGTCATTTGATAAAAAAAATTAATTTTTCTTGAAAAATTTTTGATTAAATATCAGATTTTTAGTAAATCGAACAATTTTTTGTTGTATAGGAAAAAATCATTAATACTTATTTTATATTTTTTGAAAATGAATATGAGTTACTAAATGTTTTTTTTAAATCTAAAACTGATAAATGATATAAATTAAGTTTACAGTTTACAGTCGTTTGATTGTAAGATAGATTTGTTTTATTTTATCTTTAAATTTAAAGATAAAATAGAATTCAGTCAATTTTTTTCAAAAAAAATTTTTAATTTGATTAAAACTAAATTTTAATAAAAAAAAAATTGAAATAAAAATTAGTTTTTTTATTACGATTTGGTTGTGTACAGATATTTTCAAATGCGTTAACTTTTTTCAAAAAGACAAAATTTTTTAACCACAAGTCAATTAACTTAAAAAAAAATTTAAGTTTGAAAATGTTCGGTTTGAATAGTTTTTTTTACTTCTTAAATAAGAAATTTAACATGTTTGTTAATTTTTAACGTATATAGTTTTCTTTTCTGGCAAATTAAAAAGTCTTTTTTTGTTTTCCAAACACAAAAAACAAGAATAATTTTTTAAAAAAATAATATAGCATTTTAAAAAAATAATATTTTTGCATTTTATTTTTTCGGCAAAAAAATCTACCAAAGTATCCAGCATTTTATTAGATATTTTATATTTTTTTGTCAAGAATGCTCTTAAAAATAAACACTTTAATCTAATCTGAGAAATTTTCAAAATTTCTGATAATATCCATTCGGTATATTTTACTTGAAAGGGAATTTTTAAAAGAAAAAAAATTAGTATTACACACTCTTTTTTAGAACAGTTTATACTTTTAAAAAAAGGCAGTATAATAGACGAGACGAATGTCTTGTTTTCAATTTTTGCCAATTTATAAATCAAATTCATATAAGATGCTGAAATTCTAAATTTAAACACAACTTCTTGTAAACGTGGCAAAAATATCAATGAAAAAAACCTTTTTTTTTTTATGTCATTTAAATTTTTCATAAACAATTTAGAAACTGCAAATAATCCTTGAAAAGACCATCTATCCGGGCGAGTAAACCAGATTAAATCTTCAAAATTTTTAAAAGAAAAAAATGTCTTAATAATTTTTGGCACCGAACCACTTCTATGTACTTTGAGAAGAATTCCAGTTCTTTCTAATATTTTGAATATTTTTATTTTTTTTAAATTAAGATCTTTTGTTGGCAATCCAATTCTGTTCATATATAGATAAAAAAAACCTTTAAAGTTATTTATTATAAATACTAATTAAGTTATATTTTTTAAATTAAAATTAATATTGCGTAATTTTTTTAGCTGATATACTCGCATACAGTTGCGATTGAATCTCCTTTTATCATCGCTTTTCCTAGAAATTTTTTTTGTCCAGAAAAATCAATTTGATAACTTTCGCTAAGTACTAAATTCATAAATTCGTCAAATCCTACTAATTTTCCTGTCATGTTCAGTTCAAGTGAATCTTGAAATTTTATTATAATTATTTTTTTATTTTGTAAAAATCGGAACAAGAGGTTCTTTTTTATTGTTTTAGAAAATTTATTGTTTTAGAAAATTATTATATTTGTGTACTTACAATTGGCTGAATCATTTTGTTTTTTTTATAATATATTTTATGTTTTTCGTTTTATAAATATTAAAACGAAAAACATAAAATATACACGCACCACTTTAAACTTTTTTGCAGGTTTTATAATTAATATTTCAAAAAACATAAAATTGTTTAATATATAACATTTATTTTTTCTATATACTGTAAACCAAAAAATGCTGGTGGACAAATAATTATTTATTTTTTTACAACATTTGTTTTAAAAAATTGATTTTTAAATGAAATGTAATAAATGTAACAAAAATAGTATAGATTACCAATTTATAAATAGCAAAACCTTGTGTAAATCATGTGGAACTATGGTCGAAGAGTATCATTTGATATCAGAAAATTATTCAGATTGCTTGAACTTAAAAAATAATAAGATAAAAAATTTTTTGCAAAAAAAAACTAGTTCAAGTTTATTCGAAACTTCAAATCTAGCTGACATAATCCCTTTGAGTGCAAAAAGAAAAATTGCTCAAATTGTAAATTTACTTAAATTAGATTCAACTTTTCAAGAATATGCGTATCGTTTATTTTTATTTGTTTTCCAAAGAGGAATTATTCGAAAATACAAATTACTAATAACATGCATTTGTTGTGTTTATGTTGTCTGTCGATATAAAAAAGCTCCTTATCTGTTAATCGATTTTTCAGAAATTGTACAAACTCAACTGAATAAATTGGGAGCTATTTTTTTAAAAATTGTTCGCGATTTGAATATATTTTTGCCTATCATAGACCCTTCTTTATTTGTTCATAAATTCGCAACAAACCTTCAATTCGGAAATAAAACAAATGCTATCACTAAAACGGCGTTACGTTTGGTTTCTAAGATGAAAAGAGACTGGATTTCAACCGGACGTAAACCATCTGGATTATGTGGAGCCGCTCTTTTGATTTCATCTTGCATGCATGGTTTAAAAAGGTCAAAAAAAGAAATCGAGGAAGTTGTCAAGATAGGTGATTTTACTTTAGGGTCAAGGTTAAGAGAAATAGACAAAACTTTGTTAAGTAATTTGAACATTACCCAAATAAATTTGAAAAATTTTAAGCAAATAAACTGTTCATCAAATGATTTCAGGTCCTATGCACACCATTTTTTTCTCGATGGAATTTCTCATTTTTACACAAAAAAAAAAGTAGAAAATAATAAACATGGAGTTAAACACAACTTGTTATTTAATCTTCATTCAGGCAAAATTGAAAAAAATTTTAACAAACAAAATATAACTCAGCAAATTAACACAAATTTGGAAAGCTGTATAAAGGAAAATATATGGTGCAAAAATAGTCTAGTCTTTGTTTACTCTCAGTCTAGTGTAATTCGAATTCAAAAAGAAAAGCCTTTTGCTTTTTTTAAAATAAACAGCACAAAATATAGATCGCATTAACATTTACAAAACTTAGTTTCAGCAATAATAATTCATAGAGTTTTTTCTTTTTATATTAATGTAATTTAAAGCTTCGATGAAATCTTCTTGAATTATAATTTTCCTTCCGTGACGAACAGCATTCATACCTGCTTCTATGCAAATAGCTTTCAATTGAGATCCGTTAAAACCATTTGATACGAAAGCAATTTCATCCAAATCCAATGTTAGTGAAACTCTAAGCATACGGGTATGTATTTGTAAAATTTTTTTTCTAGATTTCTGATCGGGATACGGAAATTCGATTTTCCTATCAATTCTTCCCGAACGAAGAAGAGCAGGATCTAATGTATCTATTCTATTGGTAGCTGCAATTAATTTAACGTCTTGAAGTTCACTAAAACCGTCTAATTGATTTAATAATTCTAACATAGTTCGCTGTACTTCTCTGTCTCCATTTGTAGTAGTATCTGACCTTTTCGTACCAATTGCATCTATTTCATCAATAAATATAATAGAAGGTTGTTTCTCCTTCGCAAGAGAAAATGCTTCCCTGACCAGAGAAGCTCCTTCGCCTATGTACATTTGTACAAGTTGAGAAGCTGCTATTTTCAAAAACGTAGCATCAGTCTGAGCTGCGCAAGCCCTTGCTAACAAAGTTTTTCCGAGACCAGGAGGCCCGTATAATAATACACCTTTTGGTGGATATATGCCTAAATTTTTGAACTTTTCGATTTGAACTATCGGAAAAACAATCGCTTCGATTAGTTCTTGTATTTGATTATCTAGCCCCCCGATGTCATGATAACGTTGGACAGGCTTTTCTTCGACTTCCATAATTTTTACTCTATAGTCATACTGATTTGGTAATCTGCGAACAATAAAATAATTATCTCTATTTATTGCCACTAAATTATTTGTTTGGATGTAATTTAAATTCAAAAAACCAGAATTTTTGACAAACAGTGTCAATTTATTCGAAGTCTTGAGAATAATACCAACTAAAATTGTTTTTCTTCTTTTTTTTACAATTATTTCAGATATAGTAGCGACTAAAAGAGGCATAGTAGAACTAATGTTTAATTTTTCCTGAATTTCTCTAGAGTTTTTTTTTATATAAAAAATTTCTTGTAAAAGATAAACCCGTTTTGCTTTAACCTTTAAAATTTTTGCTTTAACTTTATTTATTTCCTGAACTAAAAATTTGTTTCTATCGTCAATGAACATGTGATGGTAAAATAATTATGTATATGAAAAATAAACAAAACTTTAAAATTATGCTATTTGAAAATAATATCGAATTATATAGGTTAAGAAATATAGTTTTTCATCAAAATAAATACTTGAGATACGTAATTACTGCAAATAAGAAAAGTAAAAATTTTATATCTAGAATAAATTTTGTGATTATTTCTAACTATCTTTTTTTTAAAAAAAAAATAGTTAGAAAAATCCAAAATAATCCCAAAAATTTTTTTATTCTATGGAAAAGTTTTGAAATGAAACTTTCAAGTTATTTTTACGATAGTTTAAAATTACAAAAAAAATTTAAACAGTATAAGATAAAAAAAAAATTCATAGAATCCAAATTTATAGACATTGAATGTGCTTTTTTTGATTTATCTAATTTGCTCATTTATCACGAATCGGTCCCAATTGTATCTTATGACGAGGGGACTGTGGTTAACTTAACGGGACTCCGAGAAACAACAAGTAAACTTTTATTATATCTGTTTAGACAGAGTTATACAATAAAAAAAATAGCATGTATCTTTAGAAACGTTATTTTTGAAAAAAAAGAAAACATTAAATCAATAGATCTAAAAACTGCATTCGGTTATCTTTTTTTTAACTACCAATAGATAACGGAAAATACAAATTGGCACAAATGAGATTTGAACTCACGACACTTGCATTACTAGTACAATGCTCTACCCCTGAGCTAAAGCGCCACCTGGATGCGTAAAAATAAAAATTTTAAAAAATATAACTATTTTGAAAATTAGCATCTTTTCCCACAAAATATTATATGCTCATATTCAATACAAAATATAAGTAAATTGAGCGTAAATTTGGGGAGCCAAGACTGATTCGATATATGTTGATATATAATTACTCGTGTATTTTTAGATGTTTCAAGCTTTTAAGTAAAAAAAAACTAAAGACTTAAATGTATTTAGAATAAATATACTAACAACGTCTTTGAATGGGTTGTGTAATCTCGATCAAAAAGTCGTTAGGAGAATGAAAGAATCTCAAGTGGAATCTGAAGCATTTCTGAAAGAGGTGGAAAAAAGAAAAATAGAGAACGAATATATTCGATTGCAAAAAAAGATGAGGTTAAGTAGGTTACAAGCTATTCCCGATGACGAAGAAGCAGGTACGGTGGAAGAGTTTATGTATAAAGATGGAGTGAAAGAAATTCTGAAAAAACTAGACGAAGATCTGATTGGACTAAAACCTGTTAAAGATCAAGTCAAGGAAATTGCAGCTTTACTAGTGGTTGATAAGCTGAGACGTAACTTAGGCTTAGACACCAGTGTTCCTTCGTTGCATATGTGTTTCACGGGGTCTCCTGGAACGGGTAAAACAACCGTAGCTATGCGCATGGGTCAAATATTACAACGCATGGGTTATAGTCGTTCTGGGCATCTAGTATTAGCTACTCGTGATGATTTAGTAGGTCAGTACATCGGACATACCGCTCCAAAAACAAAAGAAGTTATAAAAAAAGCAATGGGCGGTGTGTTGCTTATAGATGAAGCTTACTACTTGTATAATGCATCTAACGATAGAGATTATGGTCAAGAATCAATAGAAATTCTGTTAAATGTAATGGAAGAAAATAGAGAAGACCTTGTGGTTATCTTAGCCGGGTATAAGGATAGAATGGATAAATTTTTTTCTTATATTCCTGGCATGTCTTCTAGGATAGGCAATCATATAGAATTTCCTGATTATAAAGTGGACGAACTTGTTTCAATCGCAAAAATTATGTGCCGTGATTTGGAATACGAAATGTCTCCGGAGGCTGAACCCGTTTTTTATAACTACATCAAGACAAGAATGAACATGCCTTTTTTTTCTAATGCCCGAACTGTTAGAAATGCAGTCGATCGCGCGAGAATGAAGGCTGCTATCAGGTTATTTAATAAAGCAACTGACGTGCAATCTGATGGTTTTGTGTCCAAAAAAGACTTAATGACGCTGGAAAAAGAAGACTTTGTAACATCGGATGAACTTATTTCGCTTAGTAATGATGTTATAGCTGAGTAAAAAGGCTTTTAGTTTCTTTAGATATTAAAAAATTTTTTTCATCTAACAATACATCTTTTTTTAGTTTTTTTAGTTTTTTTAGTTTTTAAAAAAATTTATTTATCCGAGTTTAATAATTTATTTAACATATCGGGAAGCATTATTACTACGATTGAGTTTCCTCTTAAAAAAATAGAATTAAATTTTTTTTTTTTCATATCAGTCAATACAATTGCATCTTTTAAACAGCAGTTCATATTTTTTTCTATAAAATTCAAACTTCCTCTGTACTTAGTCCCGTTCCTTGTTTCTATTGTAACTATATAAGGCTTGGTTTCAAGCAGAAGATTAATCGGAATGCTGTTTTTCATTTATAATACTTTTTTTTTTTGTACAAAAAAAAAAAGTATTATAAATGAAAAAACTAATTTATTTTAACTAAAAAACCATCGATTTAATTGCATTTTATGCGAGATCGGCTTAGTGACTGTTTTTTTGTAAGGTAAGCTGTATGAATAATTAAAGTATTTAGATACTTGTTGAGATAGTCTTGTGTTAGTTTGTTTACTGAAGAAAAAAGAATAGTTTTGTTCTATACATTTGGTGCAGTTATTTTCTAATAACCACAAGTTTTCTACAAAAGAAATTAATCTAGAATGAAAATGACAGTGAAATTGGTGTTTATTTTTATATACAGTAAATTGTCCCCCGTATTTCATGCCTGATTTTAAAAACCACCCAAATGTTTGATATTTATCGAGCATAAAAAAATTCCAATGAAATATATATTTTTTTGCTACGAAAATTTTACTTGTATATTTTACATTAAAAATACAAAAACTCTTAAACTGTTTTTTTTTTAGCAAAAAAAACATTTCTGTTAAGTCTAGTTGAAAATTTTCAAACATCCAGCCTTTTGTAAAAATATTTTTGATAGATTTTCTTTCTCTTCCAGCTTTCCCTATTGAATTGAAACAAGAATTTAAATTAGAATAAGAAGCTTGAGATCTGGATAAATTTCCTTTTCCATAATTTCCGAATGTATTATTAGAAATAAAGAAAATAGAAAACCTACATGATACCCATCCAAAGTTATTAAGGAACTTTCCGTGAAATTTTATCTTCTTTTTCGATTCTCTATTGTATTTAAAATTCCATTTCCTTATTATCATCGAAGCATATCTGTTAACAACATAAAATTAATTAAGTATATTTATATTTAGGTTGGTTGCTTAAAATTTATATACAATAGTATAATTTTAATTATGAACAATTTAAATACAAATAAAATTTATGTGGAAAAATACGAAGTTTTATTGAAAAAATTAAAATTATCTAGAGAAAAAAATAAACAAATACACAAAAAATTGGAAAAAATTAAACTTTATAAAAAAAGATTAAATAAAAAACTCATTTTTTTCCAACAGATGGGTTCTTTAGTCGGAGAAGTTATTGAAAATATATCTGATAACTATTATATAATAAAAGCTCCAGCTGGAACTAAATATGTAGTCGGTGTGCAAAATAATGTTAAAAAAATTAAGCTAACTTCTACAACAAGAATAGCGTTAGATCCTTCGACTTTAACAATTATTAAAATTTTGGAAAAAAAAGTGGAAAAAACTATCAATGACATGTTAAAAGAAAATCCAGGGAAAATTAATTATGAAGATATAGGAGGTTTAAGCAAACCATTGCAACAATTAAAAGAAATAGTAGAAATACCCATGTTTAATCCAGAAATTTTTTTAAAAATCGGAATAAAAGTGCCAAAAGGAATTTTATTATACGGTCCTCCTGGAACAGGTAAAACTTTGTTAGCCCGAGGGATGGCATCTAATTTAAAATGTTTGTTTTTAAAAATTGTCGCTAGTAGTATTATAGACAAATACATAGGAGAATCGGCTAGGATTATTAGAGAAATATTTCTTTTTTCTAAAACCAATTCTCCCTCGATAATATTTATAGACGAAATCGATGCAATCGGAGGAAAAAGGTTATCAGAAGGAAGTTCCGCTGATAGAGAAATTCAAAGAACTCTGATCGAACTTTTAAATCAAATGGATGGATTTGAAGATTTAATCAAAGTCAAAGTTATAATGGCAACGAATAGACCTGATGTATTAGATCCTGCTTTATTACGTCCTGGTAGATTGGACAGAAAATTACTAATACCTTTACCTGATTTTCGAGGAAAATATGAAATAATCAAAATATATTTAAAAAAAATAAAATGGAAAAATAAAATTGAAATAAAAAAAATAATAACTAAATGTGAAAACTTTAACGGAGCAGATTTAAGGAATGTTTGCACCGAAGCTGGCCTTTTCGCGATTAGAAATGAAAGGACATATGTAACAGAACAGGACTTAATTAAGGCCGTACGTAAAATTCAACTAAGCAAAAAAAACAGATGAAAATTTATTATATGAACTAAGCTTTTCATCCCTCGTTTGGTGCATGTTGCGTAAATTTTTTTGTATTAGATTATGATGAACGAAAGTAATTTGAGAAAAAATTTACACATGAAGTGTGCGGATGTAATTGAATTGGGAGATACGTTTAAACAATATCATAAGTTTAATGACAAAAATTTTTCCATTTTACTCGAAGAAAATCAAAAAAACGAAGGGTCTGTTTATAAAAAAAATAACAAAATAAGTTATAATAGCCGTTTTATTTTAAGAATATTCAGGCCTAAATCTACGAAAATTTTGTTAACAATGTGGAAATCAAAAAAAATTTCGTTCTGGTTTCCGTTTTCTAACGACTCGAGTATAGCTAAATTTAAAATAAATTAAGATTTGTACTAAAAAAAAACAAATGAAAATTGTTAAAAATTACAAATATTTAAAATTTTGTAAAAAAAAAATAAACGAAGTATATTCAACTGAAATTTCAGAATATAATAAAATACAAATATTCAACAACGATCAGCTAACGAGATATGGCTATTACCGACGTTGTGATTTTAAAAAAGACAAAATAAAAAAAATTATAACCATGTGCAATCCTTTGTTAAAAAACATAAATTCATCTGATCCGCTGATCATTGGACTTAAATGTCTACTAAAATCTTTTGTTGGAGAATTAATAGAAGTATGCAGAAAAGTAATGTATGAAAAAAAAGATTCTACTCAATGGAATAATAGTCCTGTTCAACCAATACATTTAAACGAGGTTTTGGCCCGATTTTTTGAAACTAAAAATGAACTTAGATTATTTTTTTAGTTATTTTTCCTGGCGATTATAATTTGACTGATTAGTAAAATTGTTATTGCTATATCAGATGAATATTTGATAGCCCAGTATTTAGATGTAAATAAATCCCATATTCCTGTTTTTTTTGTATCTATGATATGTGAACTACTCTTCCCTACGCCACTAAACCGATTGCCATGTGCATGTAAATAATGCAGTTTACTTAAAATTTTGTCGACCAGTTGTCCACTGTTTGTAATCAAAGTCACCGGAATCACTTCGAAACATTCTGCGTATCTTTGAATTAAATATTGCTTGTATCCGCTATAATTTTTTATCCCAAAACTTGCAATTTTTCTATACAATTCGATTTCACAAGCACCTCCTCCTGGGAGAAGCCGGCTATCTCGTGTCAGAGACTTGAAAATCAAGGTTGTCTTGTAAATTGTTTTTTCTATATTATCAAGTAAAATCGTAGAATTACCTCTTACGATTATTGTAAATATTTTACTATAAGAAATTTCTTTTTGAAATATAATTATTTTCTGTGATCCAAATAATTTTACAGAGACACTATCGCATTTTCCAATTTCAGGGGATTCAGGAATTTTATTTTTCGAAAAAATAGTTGCTCCGCATGTTTTAGCTATTCTTCTTATATCGAATTTCGAATTAATTTTTATAGCCATAATATTGTATTTATTCATGTAAAATAATACAATATCATTAAAGCCAGTTGAAATTATAACATTAATTCCACATTTTGCCATGTGTTGAATTTTTTCTTCAATATCACGAGATTCTTTTTTATTATAACAAAGGATCTCTTTTGCTGTTTTGAATACCAGAGAACACCTTACTTCAGGAGAAAACACCGCAAAATCACATGCAAATATGACGATTCTCGCTTTTTTTACTGATTTGACCAATCCTTCGGTATCTTGAATTACTACTGTTCCTGCTATTGTTTTTGTTTGATCAAAGTTTCCTCCTAATATCTTAACAACTCTGATATGCTCCGAAGAAAAATTTTTAATTCCCGATGAGAAGATTTTTATACAAGCGTAAGCGATTTGTGGAGCTAGATAACATTCTAATCCCGGATACTTAAAATCGACAAATAATGATAAAAGAGAAGCAACTGATTTTATTTTAAAAATGTTTGCAATTTTATATTCTGCCAGAACTTCTAGAACTTTCAAAGAAATGCCCACGAAATCGAAAAAACTGTCTACAATAATAGATAAACAAAAACCCTGTTTCAGTAATTCGTGCGATTTTAAAAGTAATTCTATAGTAAATAAAATAATAAAACCTACCGAATCCCCTAAATCCTTTTCTTGAGAAATAGCCGATGAAGCAATTAACTTCGGGACCGGGTGAGTATATTCGAAGTTGTTTAAAATGGTAGTAGTGTCAGAAGTAATTAAAATCTTACCTATTTTTTGTTTTATCAGCTTGTTTAAACCTTGTGGTCCGAATGATCCCGATACAAATTTTTTTAGAAGTAAACATGCTTCTATGTTTTTATTTAAAACTTTCTCTATACCATCTAAAATTTTATACCCCTCTTGTAAGATTGGAATTAACACAGCTGAATTCGTTTTATGCATTTTGGGTTTTAAAAAAAAATCACTCTATATGAACTCCAAAAAGTATTACTTTAAGCTGCATAATACTTGATGTCAAAAATTATAAATTCAACAATTCAAATAAAATGTGAAGCTAAAGATAAATATAACAATAAAAGTTTTAAAAAAAAAATAAACAACGTACATATTTATACACAGCAAAGGAATGGGAAGAAAATTTTAACAATCGTACAAGGATTAGACCAAAGGCTTGATTTTGAGAAGATAATTCAAATTTTAAAAAGAAAATTTTGTTGTAATGGATGTGTAGTTGAAAGTTTGGATTCTGGCTTAGTTATTCAATTACAGGGAGATCAAAAAAGTAAAGTAAGTTTTTTTTAATTAACCAAGAAATAACTTTACCAAGAGTAATAAAAATTCACGGGACATGAATAGTCTGCTTCACCTGAAAAATGCAAACGAAAATATTATTCGCTAAAAGTGGGAATTGAACCCACGACCAACAGGTTAAAAGCCTGTCGCTCTGCCAACTGAGCTATTTCAGCTATACTACTAACATGTACTATCATAATAGTTACAAAATCATACAAGAAAATTATTTAAAAAGAGTCAGTCAAGTTCCAGACTGTTTTTCTCTTTATGATTTTTCAGAACTCGTGTATATATCTTCTCTAGGACTTTTTAAAATGTTAAGACACACAAAAGCAGGAATTCCGTTAGAAGTCATGGGTCTTATGCTCGGAGAATATACGTCAAATTTTGCTTGTATTTTTGTTAAAGACATTTTTGCAATGCCTCAGACAGGAACTGGAATATCAGTCGAAGCAATAGATCCGATTTTTCAAACTAAAATGCTTGAAATGTTAAGACAGTCAGGTATGTCAGATATAACAATAGGTTGGTATCATTCTCATCCAGGTTTCGGGTGTTGGTTATCTGGAGTTGATATAAATACTCAACAAAACTTCGAATATTTAAACCAAAGATCAATTGCAATCGTAATAGATCCTATTCAATCTACTCAAGATAAAATTATCATTGAAGCCTTTCGTTCTTACCCTGCGTATGCGACAAATCAACAAACTCGAGATTTGACCTGTGTACGAAATTTAATCGACAATTTAATGATGATTAAAGATGAACATGGACTAAATAAATATTATTATTCATTGAATATTGTTTTCAAAATTACTAATCTAGAACATTGTATTTTTTCTTCATTATACGAAAAAATGTGGACAAAAAAAAATCTTACATCTACTCTAGTTGACAATTTTCAATCGAAAATTCATTTATATATCTATGAAAAAATTATTCTTTTACTTAAAAAATTTATTTTCAATAAAATTTTATTGTATAACGTCTTGAATATGAAATTCATTCGGAGAATAGAGTCGATTGGTATTAACTTAAAATCAAAATTTCGTCTAATGGTCATTAAAATTATTTTAGTCTGTATAAAAAAAACTGTTATACACAAAAATTACGTTTGACAAAACTTTAAATATGCTTGTATACACAATAAAATCTCAATTTTTTTTTCTATAATATTATTTTCAACTTTTTTAAATAGACGCAACCATGTCATCGATCTTCAGTAACTGAATTACAAATTCTACTGACATGTTGAGCGTACTTATTAATACTAATAAAGGCAAAACAACATTAGATTTGAACATGTTTTCGATTAACCCTCGTTTGACGTTAATTCCAGCGAATTTATTTCCGAAAAAATGAAGTTTTTTCAATTTAGAAATAACTTGAATTGGTTCTAAACCCGCATTTTCGGATAAAATATAAGGAATTATTTCCAAAGAACTTGCAAAAGCGATAATACAGAAACAATCTACTCCCGTTATAGATTTAGAAAATTGTCTAAGATTGAAACTTATTTCGATTTCACTAGAACCTCCTCCTGCCACTAAATATCGACGGCGAATAATTGAACGAATGACACACAACGCATCATAAAAAGATCGTTCTGCTTCTTTGAGAAGTAAAGTGTTGGAACTTCTGATTACAACAGTAGCTGTTTTACAAGAAACATTTTTCACTCCTTTAAATATGATTATTTTTTCTTGACCATATAGCCTTTCTTCTACGCAATCAGCAAATGCAAAATTTTCGTGTTTCATAGATTCAATATCAGCAATCGGGACACAATTTAAAGAATTTACGATAAATTCCAAATCATCTCTTTCTATATCCTTTATTACCATAATTTGCATTTCAGCTAATATTTGAAGCGCTAAACTACAGATTGATTCTTTGATAATTGATTTTTGTACTAAAAGTACATTACATTTTGTAGCTTTTATTTTTCGGCAAATTCCGACAATATACTGTTTTTCTTCTTTTATCATTTTGTCCATACAAGAATAATTTTTTATTACTAATGTATTTTCTGTTTCAGAAGTTGGAATATTAATAGCAAATTGAATCAAAGCAATTTTGGCTGAACATATTCTGATAGGACCGTTGTAAGCTTTCAAAATTGAATATTCTATTCCAATTCCTTCTAATAATTCAGTTTGTTCGATTGTTCCTCCTGTTTTTTTTATAATTTTGATATTTTTTAAATCGACATCGCATGATAAACGCATGTCTATTATTTTTAACACAGATTTTACCGCGATTGAGGAGAGAATATGAGATTGTACGGATATAATTTTAGATTCCAGTGAAGTGGACGCAATGTGATATAACCCGTTTTTATTTTTAATATTGATTGGTAATGATATTTTCATTAATATTTTTTGTACTTTTTTTAAACAAATCCGAAAATTATCTGAAATCTTTAGCGGAGAAATTCCCTTTTCGATTAAATTTACACAAGATCCGAGAAAAGAACCAGTGAGAATGACAACCGAAGTCGTTCCATCTCCAATCTCGACGTCTTGTGATATTGATATGTTCACTAACATTTTAGCAACAGGATCATTAAAAATTGCATTTTTTAAAATAGTGGCACCGTCGTTAGTTACTAAAATTCCTTTTTTATAAATTATACATTTATCCAATCCGTGAGGCCCTAGACTGGTTCGTATAGCATCTGAAACTTTTTTTGCTACATTCATATTTGATTTTTGAATATATTTTACTTGATCTTTTTCTTTTATTGAAATGTTAGAAATTTGATTTTTTTTCGCAGAGTTCTTCATTTAAAGATCGTTTTACGGTTAAGTGTATCGTATCCTTTAACAGATTATTTTTGTACAATATATATTTTAATAGATCAGAGTTTTTATCAAAGTGTTGTTTGTTGATAACGAAAAAATTTGCTATATCTAGGTCAATAATCTAACAATACATGGTATTTAAAATGAAAGGAAAAAATTTGTTTAAACATAAAAGCCAAGAATGTAATTGGAAAGAAAAGTTTGAATATTTACATATATTTCGAGAAAATTACGGTCATCCCAATGTTTCACAGAGATACCAGTCCAATCCCGGATTAGGAGCGTGGGTCAATAAACAGAGAGTTCATTTTTTTAAATTTAAAATTTCAAATAATCGTATCGAATTGCTTAAATTTTTAAAATTTAACTGGGCTCCAGGAAAATTTTTTACATTTAACCTTTCTTGGAATAAAAAGTATAAAAAATTAAATGACTTCCGAAATTCACATGGTCATTGTAGTATTTCTAGGAAATATATCCAAAATAGAGAGCTAGGTTTCTGGATTAAAAACCAAAGGCAATTTTTCAGAAAGGGGGTGATGGATACTGATAAAATTTTTTTACTCAGTAAACTTGGTTTTAGTTGGATAAAAAGACCTTCTTTCAAAAAAATGAACTGGAATCAGAGATTTAAAGAATTAGAAATGTATACAAATAAACAAGGAAATTGTCTAGTACCCCAGCGAAGCGGGGCTCTTGGGAAATGGGTTCAAATGCAAAGAAATTTATATAAAAAAAATTTAATCAAAGAAGATCGTAAAGTACTTTTAAATAAATTAAAATTTACATGGAACCTAAAAAAACCAAATGAAACGTGCATGTTTTTTTAATTAAAACATCAACTGGTTGTGTTTACAGGCAGTTTTTGTTTGTGTTTATATCTTGTTATTTTTTTTTGAAAAAAAAATAACAAGACATAAACACAAACATCATTCTTTGCTATTTTTAGTAACTTTTTTTAAAAGAAATTTTTTAGACTGAAATATTTTTTTTTTTCAAAAATCGTGACTAACTATTCTGTTTAAACAGAATAGTTAGTCAATTCAAAAAAAACCTTTTCTTTTTTGTAAATTTTTTTGTAAGTGGCTTTAAAATATGAAATTTGCATTCGAAAAATTTGTTGATTGATAATACGGCTCCGAAATTTTTAAATTCTCCGCAATAGTTTGGCGCTGAAAATATTGTGACAAGTTTTCGATTATTAAAAAATTCAAATCCTTTTTCCACCATTTGATGAGCTCTGCAAATTAGACTAATTTTAAACATTTCTAAAAATCGATCGACAGGTTTTTTTCCGAATACAAATGAGATTCCTCTTTCGTTTTTTTTCCATTCGGTTATGGTCTGATCGGGATCAGACCAAACTAAATCACACAGTAAACCTCTATCCGAAATTTCAGTAGGCCTCAGAATTGTTTTAAGTTGATTAAAAGAAGTTAGTGAAGGAGAAATTCCTCCGTGTACACAAAATATCTTTTTATTAACAACTGCTGCTATTGGTAAATAATTAAAAACATCGCAAAACATTTTCCAGATTTCTAATCTGTATTTTTTTTTACATTCTTCGTAAAATCCATATATTCTGTTTATAGAAGAAGACTCGTGATTTCCTCTGAGTATGAAAAACTGATTAGGAAATTTGATTTTAAAAGATAATAGAAGACAGATCGTTTCAATTGAAGTTTTTCCTCTATCTACATAATCCCCTAAAAAAAGATATTTCGATTTAGGAGGAAATCCGCTGAATTGAAATATTTTAATCAAATCTTCATATTGCCCATGTATATCTCCGCATATTTTAAGAGGAGAATTTAAATATAGTAAACTACTTTGTTTAAAAAAGATTTTTTTAGACATTTCACATAAGACCGCGATATCCTTTTCTTCTAATTTTTTACGAGCTTCTTCATCGTTCATTAACTTTTTTATAATTAAATCTATTTCGCTTGGTTTCGTTATCATGGTCATAGGAAAATATAAAAATTATTTTATATCACAATATATGAATTTGATTGGAAATTTTCAAAACACTATTATACACCTGTAAAGATATTTATGTATCATATCGTTTTTGGACTAAAATTCGTGTAACATGTAATGTAATTTTAAATTAAAAATGGAATTTTTTATTTGCCTACTTAAAACATTTTGAAGTTGCGGAGATTTAGATTTTTTATTATTTTTTTTATACATAAAAACTGTAAATAAAAATTTTTTTTCGAAATTTTTTACAAAACAACTTAAAACAAATTTTTTTTTACAATTTTCGAAAAAAGTGTTATTTAAAATTCTATTAAAGCATGTATATATGTTTTCCAGAAAAAAATACATTTGTTTATATCTCAAAGATTGTGTCGAACGTAAATATTGTTTTATATGCAAACAAAAATTTATTCTGCATATTGATTGTTGGAACACAGAACGCGTCAGCCATAAACAGAAAAATTTAACCAAAAAAAAAACTTCTTTTTTTTTTGTATTTGACGCGAGTCTGTGTATTTCCTTTGAAATAGATTTTAAAAAAAAGCATTTGACTTTTTTTTTTGATAAAAAAAAAAATTTCATATTGATATATAAAAATGATTGGTTAGGCATATACTATCGTGAATGGCTGTTTTCTATAAAGAAGAATGTAATATAAACATAATTAAAATTAACTAATTTAAATACAGTTTATGTGCATAAAAGGATTGGTTTTTCTATTGGACTGTAAAAACATTGATTTCAACTTTAAACATTGCACGAATCTGAGTAATAATTCATACATTATTTCAGAAAATTTTTATATCAAATGGTCAGATCAATTTTTTTTCGTTTTTTTATTGCATTTTTTTTTTATCCGAAATAAAAATTTTTTTATTATCTTATTTGATATCAGAAACAAATTGATATATCCTTTTATTTTTAAAAAAAATTCTCAAATGATATCAAAAAAAATAGGTTTATATTTTTGAGCCAAAATATGTTCAAAGAAGAACCTGTTATATGTAAATGCGAAGAAGAAGTAAACTATTTTTCCGATTCAATGTTATTTTTTGAAATATTCTATTTTATATTATTTTTACATAAGTTGATTTTAATTAGTTATACAAAGGAAAAAATTTCAGTCCTTATCGTAAATTTATTTAATACCGAGCATATATGTAAAAGCAAATGGAAAAAAATGATCAGAATGATGAGAAAATCTAACGTCACTTTAGATTTTTGTAATATATCAAAAAAAACTAACCAAAATTTTTATCACATGGCATACGAAACAAAAGGGGTATACTACGATTTAAAAAAAAATTTATACGAGACTCTAATGGAAAAAGATATGATAAATTCAATTGTAACTTTTTTCTTTTTCTCGATTCACGAAAGGCAAATATACACATTACCTCTCGTAGTTAATTCGTCGTGCAGCTCAAAAAAAAACGATATGCCCTCAAAAAAAATAGTATGTTTGAATTGTTTTTGTACTACAACCTTTTTTTCTTTTAAATGCATGTCATGTGGTCAAATATTTTTTTCTTAACATAGTCGTGTTTAAACTAATGATTATTAGCTTGAAATATACTTAGGGGATTTTTTGTATATATTAGATTTTCGTTCGCAGTTTTATCTTTGTTGTCATGTTGGTTTTGTAAAAAATTGACAACTTTTTTGGGTAAAACAAAATATTGAGAAAGTTCGACTTTAGACAAAAATTTAGAGTCAAAATTGAACAAATCACCGTCTCCTAAATGCTCGAATTTCAGATCTTTATTAAACGGACGTGGGTGTAAAAAATGGAATGATATTCCTGTCGAAGTTTTTCTTCCATAATCATATACACCTTGAATTTTGGCTTTATGCAATCTTTCTATCGCAATTTCGCGCAAATCTTGCATAAGCTGATTGTATTCTTTTCCATATGACCACTTTTCCATCGGACATTCTCCTACCAAAGAATCTGCTATTTTCTTAAAATAGCACTTTACAATTTTAATCGCAGTTCGAACTTCTCTCTGAGTCGAGCTTGTGAATTGAATTGGTGTTAAAATTTCTTTAAAATTTTGAATAGACATATTTTTTATTTTTAAAATTTGTGTTTCAAAAATCTTTTGTAAACTGAAAGAAATGTTATACCCAAGTATCTCTTTCTTCTGTTTAAACACTCTCGTTGTTTTAAACAAAGATGCTTCTTTTTCGTAAACAGAAAAAATATTTTTAATTAGCGTATCAGCTTCTTTTCCGAAACTTTGAACGATAATTCCATCTTTACAACAATTTACCCAGGGCTCGGCTGATTTTTTATAAAAAGAAAATAGAACAACAGATAATTCTTCGCATACAATTGACCCTATAAGTTCGAGATAGTTTAGTGCACACATACGGATCTTATACCTGGACGTGAAAATTATAATGCACCTAAAAAAATAAATTTTTGGTATACGTTGAATTCTAATTAAGTTGTGCTTGTTAAGGTTTATTTATTTAATAATGAAAATAAATATATCTGATTTACAAAATAAATCACAAAAAACACTTGATATCGAAGATGAAAATGTTTTAAAATTTTTTTACGAAAAAAAAATTCAATCTGAATTCAGAGGAGAAATATTAGGCGCAGAATGGAAGGGATATATTTTAAAAATAAATGGAGGCCAAGATAAACAAGGTTTTCCTATGAAACCGGGTGTTTTAACAAATCGAAGAATAAAAGCACTGCTCACGAAAAACTCAGTAGGGTGTAAGGGTCATCACTTTAAAAAAGGAGAAAAAAGAAAAAAATCGATAAGAGGTTGTATAATTTCTCCTGAAACTAGAGTAATAAACGTCTCTGTCGTGAAAAAACATAGCACATCGGATAAATCCAATTTGCCATGTAAAAAACCTTTGATGATTAAAAGGATTAGTAAAATTAGAAAAATGTATTCTTTATCTAAAGGAGATGATGTTAAAAAATACATTATCAAACAGATAAGTCAAGAAAAACATACTACATATAAATCAAAATTTCGAAAAATACAACGTATGATTACTCCTCTGTATATACAGAGAAAAAGATTTATGTTTTTTAAGAAAAAAATAGTTTAGAAAAAAAAAAGCATCGATCATGCAGTATAAATCTTTTGTTTAAAAAGAACACTGAGATATAAAATAAGTATATTTTTAGCATTTCAATGATTTCTTCTCCTCGATGTTTCTTTACTGGGGTAAAATTATGGAATGAAAGCTACATGGAACGAAAATTCCCTACCTTAAATATCAGCACATATTTTTTTTTATTTTCTATGTCAATTTATACACAATTTGCTTCTTTTCTTTTTAAAAAAAAAAATGTTATGTTTATTTGTCATGTAAAAAACTAGCAAAATTTACATTTGTAAAAATGAATTTTTTAAAAATATATTTAGAAAAGAATTTATGTTTTTTATATGACATAATTTATCTAGAATACTGGAAAGAGGAAATTCAACTTGACAAATTTTACATAAAATTAAATGAAAAATGCGAAAAAAACTTGAAACACGTAAATTTGATACAAACTCAAACATATTGTTATGTTCCACGTTGTTATGTTTATCAAAATTATTTTTATTTTTATTATTACAAACATTTGCTAGCTGTAAAAAAAAATAGTGTTCATAAAAACTTAATTTATTTCGCTAATTTGAACACCCAGAAACTTTTGTTCGAAAAAAGAAGAAAACGAAGAAAGTTTTCAAACGACGAAGAACGGCGGATAGCAAGAATTTTAAAAAATAGAAGAACGGCGGAAGAATCCAGACAAAGAAAAATTCAAAAGATGAAAGAATTGGAAAATTTTGTGCTTTTTCTAGAAGGAGAAGAACGAAAAAAAAAAAAGAACTCCTTTTTTTAGGAAAAATAAGCGCATTTCAAACAGCAAGGCATTTCTTTCTCAAAAAAAATCTCTTTATATTTAATTGATTTCTTATTCAATTTGAAAAGACTGATGAATCACGTTCAAAAGCCAATTTATTCTATCTGGGCAGCTAATGTCTAGTGGTATATAATGTATCATTGAAAAATCTTCAAGAATTTTTGAAATTTTTATCGTCAAATTCTTGTATTTGTTGTTTAATATTGCTTTTAATTCTTTTAATAAAATTCGAGAATTAGGATAAAAAAATTTTTGCAAAATTTTTTTAGGCACGCTTTTGATTAAATCTAATTTGTTCAGCACATTATAATGTGGTAAATCTAAAAAAAGCATACAAGCAAGCGCTAGTATAGTTCCGCTGAAAAATTTTCCTATGTCTGTGATAAATTGACAATCGAGTATAAAAAGCCCAGTCATTTTTGAAATATAATTATTATTTAAAAAATATATCATTTCTTTAACTAAATTTTCATGAAAATACAATTCTATTTGCCCTGGTAAATCAAAAATAAAATAGTTTTCTGTGCATAATTTAAATTGTTTGTCTAGCCATTTTAAATTATCAATTAGATATTCTATACAAAAAATCAATGCTCCATTTGGCCCAAGATTAAATTCTTCCATAATTTCTGTTAAATTTACTAATTTTCTGATGTCTATCGAATCGGGATATTCCATGTTATCCAAAGACGGATCAAAGTTTACAAATTTAGGATAAAAGATATCTTTAGGTATATATTTATAAATTTCTAGACAATAAGTCGATTTCCCGCTTCCAGCAGGCCCGGTTACAATTTGTCCGTATTTCATCCGTATCTTAGTCTATAGTCAATTTTATTTATTTACATTTGATAAAAAAAACTAACAATAACACATTAAACCACATCATTACATGTGCATGTATAGTGGTTCGGGAATATTTAGTTACTATTATAGTTTCTAGAAGTTAGCTTTCGTTTTTTCTCAATAAAAAGGTCAATAATAATTATATTTGAAAAAGAAACAGGAATGTAAATAAGTGAATTTTTTTTTTTACATGAGTTACATTTTCTATATAAACGAAGTTTCTTTTTGTGCAGATTTCGATTATTTTTCCGGAATGTCCCTTGAATGAGCCTTTTGTAATCCTGACTCTGTCTCCTACTTTAATTAAAATAGATTTCGTGTTATACTTTTTTCTTATTTTTTTCGACACATTGCAGTTAATTGCTCTGTTTTTCGTTTTCGTCGTTATTTTAGAATATTTCATTAAATACTTATTTAACAATTATCGTAAATGCATCAAAAAAATAATATATTTAATGTTGATTAGCAAAAAAGAAAAAATGACGATTTACAATCAATTGTTTAAATTCGGAGTATTGGTAGTAAAGAAAAATGAGAAAAAAAAACTCTGTGACACGGATGAAATTTCAAACTTATCCAAAATAAAAGTTCTCAAAGGTTTATTGTCAAAAGATCTAGTTAAAGAAACTTTTTCGTGGCAATTTTACTATTTTGTTTTAAATGATAAAGGAATTAAGTATATAAGAAAAATCTTAAAATTACCCCTAAACGTATTTCCTCTTACATATAAAAAAAGCGTGTTCAAATAGTTATAAAAAAACTGAAAAAAAGCTTTTTTATCCTTTGTAGTTCAATCGACTTATACTACAAATAAAATGTTTGATAATAATAATCTTTTAAGCTTTTCATATAATGCACAGTAGACTTTATCTTTCGAAAATTTGTTTAATTTTAAAAAATGAAAGATTTTACTCTTTCTTAATATTTTGAAAAAAACGTAAAAATTCTCGCATGAACTTTGTTTGGTGAATAATTTGATATTTTGGTTAATCACTTTTTTTATTTTATTTGGAACAAAATTTAAACATTGCAAGTATATTATTTTTTTGTATAAAAACGTGTATCTAAATAAATATTTTTTTTCAAACATATTAAATTTATAAATTTTTTTTCCATTAAATTTCATCAGTTGAGTTTCGATTTTCAAAATACGAATATAGTGATACAACTTGCATAAACATTCGATCCTATCAACTTCTCTTTTTTTAATAACAAATAAAACATTCTGCGAGTCACAAAGATAATTTTCCATTTTTAACAAAAAACTTTGGTACGCGATCATTTCTTTGAGAAATGTAAGTATATTATATTCATATGGGAGTAAATTGTTTAAATTCGATTCGTTTGATAGTAAAATTGTTAGTTTGGTGATAAAATTTTTAAAGATCATGCAGCTTCTGTGTCTTCGTTCTTATGGAAAAAATCATACTGTAAATTTGTTATAATTATCAAATCCGAAATAAATTCGTGGTATGATGTTCATCGAATAAAGTTCTTGGAATAGCAATTTACAAGCATATGGAAATTTGATTAATGTTATCGAATGTTTGTTTGAATTAGTAACATGAGTAATAGTTCCAGTCTTGGTATCAAAACTACCTAAATATATGTCAGATGATATCATCAATCGTTCTAATGTTAATTCGGAAGCTCCGTAACTAACGAGACAATCTCTTTCCATTTCTCCAAAACGCAAACCTCCCCCTTTGTTTCTTCCTTCAACTGGCTGCCTTGTTAGTTTAGATTTTATTCCTCTTGAACGAGAATAAATTTTATCAGCAACCATGTGTTTTAATTTTTGATAAAATACAGGCCCTGAAAAAACAAACGCATACAAAGGTTGCCCGGATGTTCCGCTAAAAAATATATCTTTACAATTTTTATTATAGCCTAATTTCAATATTTTTTTTTCAAAAACTATTCGATTGAATTTTTTAAACGGGGTTCCTTCGAAAAATTTGCCTGATAAACACGATAATTTACTTCCAAGTAGTTCAACTATTTTACCAATTGTCATACGACTCGGGAATCCATGTGGATTCATTATAATATCAGGCACACTACCTTCATTTGAAAACGGAAAATCTTCGTAAAAATTTACTATTCCACACACACCTTTTTGCCCATGTCGAGAAGAAAATTTATCTCCTACTTCAGGTGTCCGTGTTTCTCTGAATACAAATTTGACAAAAACAAAATCATGATTATTATGAGTTAATATCGAATTGTACATTTTTTGGTTTTCTGTACGACGAGGAGATATAATATACGGCATCTTTTCATTTGAATTTTTAAAATTTTTTTTTTTTTTGATAGAAAAAAAATTTTTTTTGATAGAAAAAAAAAATTCTTGACTCTTTTTATACAAAGTAGAAAGACTCTTTTTGTCTTTCAATATGATTTTGCTTTTTTTCAATAAAACACTTTTCATAAATCCTCTTTGGATACTTGATCGATTTAAAGTCATAGCATCTTCTATGTCGTGTCCTCGGTAAGACATGACGCATATACAGGCGTTTATTCCTCCTGTCAACCTATTGTTTCCCGATAATTCTGTGATTTTTGTTCCTACGATCGGCTTTTGAGGATAAACCAATAACGATAATATAGTATCTGCTCTGTAGATTTGATTAAGTCCTATGAAACCTATAGACTGTTTTCCCATTGCACATTGATATGTGTTTCGAGGAGATTGATTGTGATTCGGAAACGGGATATTATTTGCACATATTCCAAGTATTATTTCTGGGGAAATTTCTAAATGAGTAGTTTTTGAATTAATTTTTTTCGATTCGTTTGCTATTAAAGCATTATTTTGTTCATATGTATCTAGAAATTCGACGAAATTTTCTCTTTGTAAGTTTTTCCATGAAAATATTTTGGCTGTATTTCTTTTTTTAAATTTATCAATAGATTCGTTTAATTTTATAATAAAAAAAGGTCTACATGCTCTTCCACGATCAGTCCATATAAAGACAAACCGATTAACCGTATCCCAGAAGATCGACGTGTTTTGACTAATTATAGTATCTCTTCTCATTTTTCTAAAAACAAACAGGAACCGAGGAGTATTTGCATGTAATCCAATATAGTTGTTATTTAAAAAAACCATATCCATCGGGACTGTTTTTACCTTAGAAAAACTCAAAAATTCTACTCCTAAATCGAAACATAAGTTCTTTATATATTTATTTTTTTCATCCAATGAAATATAGGTTAAAATTGACAAATTTTTAATTATACCACAAGATTCTCCTTCGGGTGTATCAGAAGGACATACTACACCCCATTGTGAAGGATAAAGAGATCTTAGTGTCAAAATTTTTGTCGATTTGTTATAAGTGGAATTTATTTTATTTACTGAACTTATACTTGAAATAAAAGAAAGACGTGAAAGAATCTGAGTCATTCCTTGTTTTTCTTGTGAAAACTTACTTAAAATCCAATTTCCACTTGAAAGAGAATATTCAAAACTACTTGAAATAAAATTTGAATGAAAAAAACTAAATACATCACATTCAATTCGCCCTTTTATTTTTTTTGATAAAGAAAAATACTTTTTTTCCATTTGAAACACGGACCTCTTAAAAACATTTTCGAATAATTTAATCATTATTTGACCAGATAATTCAAATCTTTTATTTCCGTAATAATCTTTATTATCTATACAAATGGTTTGATCAATTGAAGCTAAAATTTTTTTTATCATAATGGAAATAAACATAATCTTTCCATAAAAATTATCCCGGGTTTTTTTTTGGGAAATGACGTGAATCAGAATATACTTCGAAAAAACATTAAAAACAATTTTTTTTATAAACTCATAGGTATTACCTGCATTTTTTTTAAAAAATTGCTTATATTTCCATACTTTCAAATCTAATCTCTGATAAATATACAATAAAGCTTGTTTTTGAGTAAAAATTCCCATAATTTTCATTTCATCAACAGTAAAATTCAATATATTTTCAAATTGAAATCCTACCAACCCGATAAAATCTTTTTCATCTGTAATATTTATTGCTTTATACAAAATTAATACCAATATATCTTCCAAAAAAATATTACTTCGAAAATAAAATTTTTTATTTTTTAAAATGATAGAATTTTTAACTCTTCTTTCAGCCAAACAAGAAATTACACAAGCACATAAATTCCCGTCTTGGTCTTTTTCTATGTTTATCTTGTTAAATGTCAATCTTTCACGAATTGACACAACTCTTTCTATGCCTTTGATTATAAAATATCCTCCACCGTCAAGAGGACATTCTTTAAATTTCACGAAAAAATTTTCTGATTTATTGAAAAATATACAACCTGTTGAACGAATCATAATCGGTAAAATACATAATGTCAAATTCATTCGAGAAAAAAATTTTTTTTTAAAAAAATAACATACATCAACTAAAATTGGTGCCATGTAAGAAATATCTCGTATTCTACATTCGTTTGGAGTTACTGTATACTCGGTCGATTCGTTACACGATGTCGTGGAACCCAGTTTCAAATTACTAAAATTATAAGAAAGATTGTTTTCTTGAAGATTGTTTATGCATTTAAATTTGTACAGAGTTTTTTTTAAACCAACATTTAAAAAGAAATTGAACGACTCGATTTGTTGCCAAATTATTGATTGAGATCTAAAATGATAATTAATAAAATTAAAAAATCTATACTGACGCCTCATGTTAAGATGGTACTAGCTCAGTGGGTAAGTTTTAGCACAAGCGTAGGTCTCATATCTAGTGTTATCCTGAAGTCATGAGTTCGAATATTATTCTCATGTACCATGTATTTTTTTTCCCAGATGAGGTTCTTTTATACTCCCAAGCCCTTGTGTATAACTAGAATCGTATCTTAGCCCGATGATCCGGACTCTAACTATGGTATCATTTTTTATAATTTTTATACGAGAAAATCGATTTTGAAAACATCTATTTAAATTATCATACTCGTATTCATCTGGTATAAATTGTTTTGATACGAAAATTTGGAGCGGACCTGACTCGCAGAAAAATCCTAATTCGGTCACGTTAGTCAAAATCGAATCTAAAACTTCGCCTTTGAAAACTTTAAAAGTGATAGCTTTATAAGAAATATTGTAAAGAATAAAAGGGGATCCGGTTATAATTTTTCCCTTTTTCCAGAATTTATTTAGCTTAATTATAGCTACTATTATTCCGAATATTCCTAATTTAATCCCCTCGATAGTTGTCACTAAACTTAAAGTGAGCCTTTTTTTTACATCAATTTTTAAATAACTAGGAGATAAAAAAATATTTTGATTAAGTTTACAGATGAAAAACATGGGGATGTGATGTAGTGGTTAGCATGTTTGTTTTGCAAGCAAAAAGTCACGAGTTCGATACTGTAAATTCTCGTTATCTCCATTTTTGACAAGGGTGATGATATTATTGATCGATAATCTTAGTGTGTCGTTTCCTTTCGAAGTTGTTTACCCAGAACAAATTCAAATTGCATATATAATCAAGAAGAGTTTTGATAAGAAAAATCATTCTATAATGGGGACTCCGTGTGGAGTAGGTCTTTCTTTTATTGTATTTTGTTTTTTTATATCTTATAAAAAATTTTTGAAAACTAAAAAAACTTTATTATATTGGGTAACGAATCAAATAGAAACTTTTCTTTTGCTTCAAGAATGGAAGCTGATATATAAAAAATTACATCTTTTTGAAAACAAAAACTCGAATTTGTTTTATACATTAGTTTGTGCAATTTTAGATAAAAAAAAATTATGCATCGATTCGAGAATAAATAGCGAATTGAATATTCAACAGGTAGAAGATTTATGTCATCATTTAATTTTTTATTATATGTTTAAAAAAAAAAAAAAAATGCATAAGAGACTGTTGAAAAAAAGAACTACATGTCTTTTTTTTCGCAATTTTTTATACGAGCACAAAAGGTTGCAGTTTAATTCGATTTTAACTTCAGATGAATTACGTGAAAAAGGAATTCGTAGTAAAGTTTGTCCTTTTTATTGGTTAAGAGATATTATAATCAATGCTGATATAACCGTAGGTAATGTTTCGGATCTCTTTTTATCTCAAAATTTCAATTTATTGTCCACACACCAATTAAAATACAGTTTTTCTATTTTTGATAATGTATACGAAATAGATGGACTTTTTAATAATTTTTTTTGTTTTCAAATAAGCGAAATTGTAATACGAGATTCGTACGGAATTTTTTTATTTTTCAAAAAATTACTCATAAAACAAAGTTTAAAAAAAACAAAATTTTTTATTTTTAAAAGAATGTTACTTTATTTAAAAAAAAACATAAACTCGTACAAAAAATTTGCATGTATAATGCACAATCGTTTTTCAGGTGGTTGTTTTATATGTTTGTTTTTTAAAAATTACCACTTGAAAAAAAAAATCAGAAGACTATTTCAGCTGGTACACTTTTTAGAAGAATTAATTTTTTATTTCAAAAATTCGGTATTCAACGATCTTTTTTCCCACAAATATGTAAAAAAAATTGTCAAAAATTTTAAAGAGAAAATGTACACTACAGACATTTCGTTTAGTTATATAGATAAATTTTTTAAACAGTTGGTTAAATTAAAAACATCGATTCGTATTTTAGAAAATAGAAAATACGAAAGTATAAAAAAATTGTTGGCATTTGTTCAAATTTTGTTTTTTTATGAAGAATCTATGAACGAACATATCTATTTTATTTTTAATTCAAAAAGGAAATACAGATTTTTATCAGAAACGAGTTTAAATTTTGTTTGCATGGAGTCTACTTTATTGTTTAAACTAATATTCGAAAAAATAAAATGTGTAATTTTTTTTACAAATGTTTTTTCAGATTTAAAAGTTTATATTTTAATTACTAACCATAAGCCACTGATATACGGGACTATCAATTATATTAATTTAAAATATAAAAATATGTTAACTTTAATCAATCAAAAGCTGAAGAAGGCTAAACTTGCTAATCTAAACAGCATGAGTTTTTCTTTTTTTATATATGTGTTAAATATAATTTCAGAAGGATTAGTTTTTTTATCGAAAATTTTTTTCTTTTTCTTTTTCTCTCGTTTATATCAAAAAAAATCAAATCTAATTCCAAAAAAAGCAAAAATTTTAATCGAAACGGGTGATTTTCTTTCGGATATTTTCTTTTTAGAAAATTACAAGTTATATACTGATTTGGGTATGAAATCTTTTTTTATTGGTTTTTACGGGGGAGTGCTTTTTGAATCAAATCTAAGTTTTATCTATAGAAAAAAAGTTGTAATGTTTAACAATTTGCATAAATCTAATTCTTATATATCAAATTTGATTGAAAAGCTTTTTTTTGTAAATAATATAACTGATTTCAAAAAATTTTGGCATAATTTTTTATTTTCAAAAAAAAATGGACATATTCTTAACAGATTTTTTAATTTGAAAGAAGATTATGTTTTTTTTGCCAAAATATCTATAACTCATAATATCGCAAGTTTAAATACAAGTGTTTTTTATTTAAAAATTTTTGAAAGTTTCATCCGTGAGTCTAATTTTTTTCTTAATTTAAAAAAAACAAAATTTCTTTATACTTAATTTTATGATATGTCTTCTTTTTTTATAAACTTTAAAAACATATTTTTATATAAGTTGTATTACAACGATCGAATATAAATTATTTCTAAATAAAATATGAACCAAAATAAACTATTTAAAAAAGGACCGTTTACCCAAAATGAAAAAATTTTAATTAACAAGGCTTTGAGTGAAACTTTTAAAAAAGAAGGAACGGAACTTTCTGTTTTTTTAAAAAGTAAATCTTTCTCTCGGAAAGAATTGCCTAAAAATTTTTGGAAAAAAATTTCTTTGTTTATACCTTATAGAACAACAGAATCAATTTATGATCATGTTCGCAGAAGAATGTCTTCTAAAAATTACCAAGGAAAGTGGAACGAGCAAGAAATAGCCAGGCTCAAAAATCTAGTAAATTTCCACGGAAAAAAATGGACTAAAATTGGATCATATTTAAACAGGCTTCCTGGTGCTTGCTATGATAAATGGCGCGATATGTTAAAAAACGAAAATGTAAGAAAAAAAGGAAAATGGACACAAGAAGAAAGATCCAAATTAATTCACCTGACAAGTATACAAATACAATATGATTTTAAAGAAAAGTTTGATGTGAAGAAAATTATGAAGTGGACCTTGATTGCAGACCAATTGGGGTCGAGGAGTTATTTACAATGCAGAAACGAATGGGCTCGTTTTTTTGGTCCAGGTTCGACAGTAAAATTAACTTTTTTTGATAGTTACAGGTTAATTAGGGTAATTTCTTTATCTAAAGTTACACACGAAACCGAGATTAAATGGGATCGTCTGCTAAAAGGAATTCCTGCTCACAAAGCTTACAACAAATGGAAAAGTTTGTGTAAAAAAATTCTTAAAAAAAAAGAAAAAACAATTTTACATTTAAAAGAAATAATTTCGGTAATAAAAAATAAGCTTCGAGAAATTTTTAAAAAAAAAAACTTTAAAAAATAAACGTATGTTTTCTTTTTCTTTTTTTTAAAAAAATTTTAAAAAAAAATTATATCCTGGTATAACTTAAACCGCTTTTTCCACAACTTAAACGATCTTTATGTTCAGCCATAAAACAACCAGGATATTCAGGAGAAATTTTACGAAGTTTTTGAACTTCTCCGTGGTCAACATTATAATACTGCAAATATCTCAGTTTGACTTTTTTTTTGACATGTTTGCTTTTTTTAGGTTTTGTATAATTTTTTTTTTTTCTTTTTTTAGCTCCTCCCTTTAATTGTACAACTGAAAGCCCGTTTTCTTGCCTGAAAAAAAACATACTACTTAAACGTATCTGAAACATGATACTAGGTTTTAGAATTATTTCAAGCAACATAACAACTAAATTTATTGACTTGTATGTTTAATCAACAAAACAGTTGTCTTTGTGATAAAAAACGAGTCATTGCATTTATGACACGAATTTGCATATTTGGAGAATTTTTAAAACAAAACGAGGTCCTATTTCTTGTAATTTAACGTCTTTGCCAGAAGATGAAAATAAATAACGATAATGTCTAAAAAGAATGCGATTTCTAGATAAACAGAAAAAAATAACTTGCCTTTTTGTAAAATCAGGACGATTTTCAAACAAATCGCAAAAAAAAAGAGAGGAAAGATTTCCGATTTTTTTTTCAAAATTATAAAATATCAATTCAGGTCTGCATGCAAAAAATCTCGTGAATTTTAATTTTTTTTTAAAAATGGCATGTTCGATTTTAAATTTTATTATCGCCTTTCGTGAAATATTCACGTGCCATACTTGGAAAAAATTTTTCCTTTTTTCTGTGAAAATTAATACATTATCAATTTTTTTTTTGATGAAAAAAGATAATACTCGAGCAAGACCCATTTGTTTCCTCTTGAAAAAATGGGAGTTCGGTACCACATTTAAAAATTCATATGCAAGTTGAAGTATTTTTGTACTCGGTTTAATTGAAGTTGTAATCCCTATCATCTCGTGTCAGTTTAAAATTTAAAAAAATTAAATAATAAATTTGCTGATTATATGAGCACACGTGGCCGAGTGGTTAGTTACATAAAAGGCGAGAGATTAGAATCAAAAGAAACATCTCTTAGACGAAAGTCTTCGTAAGTTCGAATCTTATCGTGTGCGTTACTTGATATTACTTGTTGTAAAATGGATTACTACTGTTCAGAGTGCGGATTAGTCAACCAAGTAAATGCAGGAGAAAGTGTGATTTGTAAATATTGCGGAGCAAGAATTTTGTATAAAATACGACCCAATGCTATTCTAGAATATGAGGCAAAGTAACACCTAGCTAACAGGTTTTAGCGAGATTCGAACTCGCGACGACGGATTCAGAGTCCGTAGTGATACCTACTACACCACAAAACCTACTACTGCGAAACACTTTCTAACGTATTTCAAATGGAGACTAAAAAAACTAAACACGTGTTAGACAGTTTTAAAACTAGGTTAAATTTAGTTATAAAAAATGGAAGATTTTCAATAGGTTACAAAACAACCATTAAATTATTGAAAAAAGGAAAGTGCAAATTAGTTATAATAGCAAATAATTGCCTTTCTTACAGAAGGCTCGAACTGGAATATTATGCTATGTTAAATAAATGTCCGGTAAATCATTTTTTTGGAGATAATATTCATCTTGGAAATATATGTGGGAAACCGTTTGGGTCGTGTTGTTTTGGTATATTAGACTCAGGTAATGTAGATGTATCGACTTTTTTTGAATAATGGTTTTCTAGGGCTTCCTGGACTCCATGTCAGTTCATATGGATAACCGCGATGCGAATTTTACGTTTAAATTAATATTAGTAGGAGATGGCGGTGTAGGTAAAACTACTTTCGTAAAAAGACATCTTACTGGAGAATTTGAAAAAAAATACATAGCAACTATAGGAGTCGAAGTTCATCCCTTGAAATTTTATACAAATCGCGGTGTCTTAATTTTTAACATATGGGACACAGCAGGTCAAGAGAAATTCGGAGGGCTGCGCGACGGATATTATATCCAAGGTCAAGCTGCGATTATTATGTTTGACGTGACGTCTAGAATAACTTATAAAAACGTGCCAAATTGGCACAGAGATTTAGTTCGTGTTTGCGATGGTATACCTATAGTCCTAACTGGAAATAAAGTTGATATTAAGGATCGTAAAGTAAAAGCCAAGCAAATAACATTTCACAGAAAGAAAAATTTACAATACTATGATATTTCAGCTAAATCGAACTATAATTTTGAAAAGCCTTTCCTATGGATTAGTAGAAAATTGCTGGGAGATTTCAGTCTATTCTTTACAGAAAGCCCTGCTTTAAAACCTGCGGAAATAATAATGGATAAGGAAATGCAAAGAGAGATAGAAGAGGAACTTCTCCAGGCTCAGCAACTGGCTCTCCCTGATGAGGAAGAACTGTAAAATTTTTTTATACCATTTTTTTTCCTTACCAGCGATACTTTTGTGAAGAATTACGATATTTGGCTACAGCCTTTGTACCTTCTGAAATAGCATGTTTAGATAGCTCGCCTGGTATAAGGAGTCTTACCGATGTTTGAATTTCTCTCGCAGTTAAAGTCTTTATCTGGTTGTGCTGCGAAAGTTTGACAGCTTCGGTCGATATCTTGTTAAAAATATCTTCTACAAACGAATTCATTATATTCATTGCTCGAGAGGAGATTCCGATCTCAGGGTGAATTTGTTTAAGGACTTTATAAATATATATAGAATAAGAAAAAAATCTTTTTTTGCTTGATTTTTCGCCTTGAATTTTTTTTGCTTTTGACATGAAAGCTAAATTTTCTTTATATAATTCAGATTAGAACAAAAGTTCGAATTTTTCCCAAAAAAATTTGTGTAATATTTATCTTTCAGTTTGACATCGAAAAATTTTGGTACATTTGCTTTTATTCAAAATATTTCCGTAAGTTTTAAAACTCAAATGGTTTGTTACTTTAAAAAAAAAGCATATAGACAACAATTGGAGAAAAATTTATTCGATTGGACATGTTTTTTAAACAATATTTATTCTTGCTCTTTTGGAAAAAAGAACAAAATGATTTCATACACACGGAACAAGGCAAAAGGTTCTGGTATATTAAATACTGTTTATCAGAAGAAAAAAAAAGAAAAAAGTATCAAAAATCTCGAAAATATAAATCTAACAAATAAAATAAACAAACACATATACAAAATACCTTTTTTTGTTTTAAATAATTCTTTAAAGAAAAATTTCATGTCTTTAGGTTATATGATAAAAAACGTAAAAAATATATTTACTTTCATATCGCTGAACACAAAAGAATCGAAAATATTGCGTTGTAACAAAATCTGTTCGTCTGAAAATAAAAACACTCTTGTCTCGTATGCTAGTAAAATATTTTTTACTCTACACGGAGTTCATTTTGGATGTAGATTTTTTGAAAAAACTAATAAAATTTGCCTTTTCAAAAAACAGTTAATTCCCTTGAAAATGACTTATGAAATTTTATTCGAATATTACAAACATTTATCTGGCTTTGCGTTAAAAAAAAATGCTATACTCTATAATTTTAAATTTGTACCACATTATACAATCGAATCATGCGGTATATTTAATACAAGAATTATTTTGGTTAAAAAAAATTATGAGTTTAGAAAAGAGAATTTTGTTTCAATCGAGAACAAATTAAACAGACATAGAAAAGTTTATTATGGATATTGTGATTTTTTTAAAAAAAATCACAATATCCATAATAAACTTACATGGGTTTTTTCGAAAAATATCAAATTACCTTTTTTTTCTTTTACTGAAAATTTAGTTTTGTATATTAATGCATTTCAACATAGTTATTTGACAATTTCGAAGTATGTGAATTTGGAATTTTCATTTTTTAATAAAAAAAAAACAATTACTCATATTTTTTCTACAAAAAAAGCAACTTATTCTCTAATTTGTATTCCGATAAAACTTTCATGGATATTTGATATTATAAACAACTATAGTATGCTACCAACCTGTTTAAGTTGGACAAAGAACAAAAAAAAATTAATACGAATCCTTTTTATTTAAAATTTTCTAAAAAAAAGATAAAAAAATTAACAATTTTTACTTTCGACAAAAATATACGAAAAAAAGGATTTTTGAAAAAGAGTTGTATCATGACACTATTATTTGGTTTACTGAAATTAATCTTTTTTCACTTACAAACGGAAACTTGGTTACGAAAAAAAAAACAATTATATAGGCATTATGATTTTCCGTAACCAAGTTTAACATGATTATTTTTAAAATTTAATTATATAGTTTCACTATTACAAATATTTATATCATTAAGGTTATTAAGATATTACGATGGTTAATTTTAGCGTAGATCAAGTTAGAGAAATTATGGAAAAAAGACATAATATTCGAAACATTTCTATAATTGCACACGTAGATCACGGGAAATCTACTTTAACGGATTCTCTCGTAGCTGCAGCCGGTATAATCTCTCTTGACTCTGCTGGAAATGCTCGTTTAACAGATACCAGACCTGATGAACAGGAAAGAGGAATAACAATTAAATCAACTGGAATAAGTTTGTTTTTTGAAATACAAGAAGATTTTTTATTACCCAAAGAAATAAATGGTAACAAATTCTTGATCAATTTAATCGATTCTCCTGGTCATGTAGATTTCTCGTCAGAAGTAACAGCAGCACTTCGTGTCACAGACGGAGCTCTTGTTATAATTGATTGTATAGAAGGCGTGTGCGTTCAAACAGAGACTGTACTGAGACAGGCATTGTCTGAAAGAATAAAACCTGTTGTAGTGGTAAACAAATTAGATAGGGGATTTTTAGAGTTACAAGCAGACGCAGAAAGTATGTATAGAAATTTTTCTCGAGTAGTCGAAAATATAAACGTGCTGATAGCCACTTATCGAGATGATGTTTTCGGAGAAATGCAAGTTTATCCTGAACAAAATACAGTAGCTTTTTCAGCGGGGTTACATGGCTGGGCTTTTACTCTCGGTCAGTTTGCTAGGATGTATGCTAAGAAATGGAAAATAGAAAAAGAGAAAAAGCTTGATTTCATAGAAAAATTAACAAGTCGATTGTGGGGAGACAATTTTTTCGATATTAATTCTAAAAGATGGATCAAACGGTCAAAACAAGAACACCCTAGAGCATTTTGTCATTTTATTATCAATCCAATCAAAAAAATAATCGAATTTTCTATGGCTGACAAGATCGAAGAACTCGAACATATTTTGTCCACATTCGACATTAAATTAAATTCAGAAGACAAGAAACTTAAGCAAAAAAATTTAATGAAAAGGACTATGCAAAAATTTTTATCGGCAGATAAAGCTTTATTAGAAATGATAGTTTTAAAGCTACCGTCCCCTGCCGAAGCACAAAGTTATAGAATTGATAATCTATACCAAGGGCCTTTAGATGATTTTGTTGCACAGTCTATTAAAAATTGTGATCCACAAGGCCCTTTAATGGTATATATTTCTAAAATGATTCCCTCTACAGATAAAGGTCGATTTATAGCATTTGGTAGAGTTTTTTCTGGGACAGTTAAGACTGGACAAAAAGTCAGGATAATGGGTCCCAATTATGTCTTTGGAAAGAAAAATGACTTGGCTATAAAAAATATTCAACGCACGTTGTTGATGATGGGAAGAAAGGCCGAGATAATCGAATCTGTCCCATGCGGGAACACGGTTGGGTTAGTAGGATTGGATCAGTCGATCGTGAAATCCGGAACTATAACAGACCACGAAGACGCTTATCCATTTAGAAACATGAAATACTCTATATCTCCAGTTGTCAGAGTAGCGGTCGAGCCTAAAGCTCCAGGGGATCTGCCTAAACTCGTCGAAGGTTTGAAAAGATTGGCTAAATCAGATCCGTTGATACAATGTACAATTGAAGAGTCCGGAGAACATATTATAGCAGGAGCAGGAGAACTGCATCTTGAAATCTGTTTAAAAGATTTACAAGAAGACTTTATGAATGGAGCTGAATTAATAGTTTCGCAGCCAATTGTTTCTTATCGAGAAACTGTATTAGGAGTGTCAAATCCTGAGTTAAATTCAGTTTGTATTTCCAAATCGCCGAATAAACATAACCGTATATATTGTTTCGCAGAACCTTTGAAACAAGGTTTAGCCGAAGCAATCGAAGAAGGAAAAATTAAATTTAACGACGAACCAAAAATAAGAGCAAAACAGCTTAAAAAGGAATTCGGAATGGATGAAGAAAGCGCTAAAAAAATTTGGTCATTTGGTCCTGACATGAATGGCCCGAATCTACTGATAGACAAAACAAAAGGAATTCAATATTTAAATGAAATAAAAGATTCATGTGTATCGGCTTTTCAATGGGTATCGAAGGAAGGAGTTTTATGTTCTGAGAATATTAGAAATATATCTTTCAATATAGTCGATGTGATACTACATGCCGATTCTATACACCGAGGCGGAGGTCAGATAATACCTACTGCACGTCGTTCTTTTTACGGTGCTCAGCTTCTAGCCAAGCCTCGTTTATTGGAACCTGTTTATTTAGTAGAAATTCAATGCCCAGAGCAAGTCGTAAGTTCAGTTTATAGTGTTCTGAATCGCAAGAGAGGGCAAGTTTTCGAAGAAACAAAAAAAGTGGGTACACCGATGTTTACTCTGAAAGCTTTTTTACCAGTACAAGAATCATTCGGATTCACAACTGATCTCCGTGCTTCTACGGCTGGACAAGCTTTTCCTCAGTGCGTATTCGATCATTGGCAAATTATTCAGGGCAATCCATTGGATAAAACCGATAAAAGTTTCGAATTAGTCAAAAATATTAGAAAAAGAAAAGGAATGAAAGATGACATTCCAACTATAGATGTTTTTTATGATAAAATTTAAAATAAAAATTAAATTGATGTTAAGTTTTTATTTCTAGAATATATTGAATAATTTTTTAAAATTCTAATTACAGCTAAATACGTTTTCATACCAACTGACTCTCGTTCGAAACTCTTTATTTTTCTGGATATTTTTAAAAAAATATTTTTACTTTTTTTTGCATTAAAAACTGATGACAATTTTTTGTTCAGTAAATAGCATATCAGTCCGATCGTGTTATTGTCAAATAATTTTTCAATTTTATACAAAAAATTTGCTATTATTTTGTATATCAAAAATTTTAAAAAACAAAAAGTCAATCTGTTCATTAAATTGGAAAAAAAGAATACATTTCAAACAGTTTTTTTGTTTTAAATATATTTACTAAAAGATTTTTTTTCGTGTAGTTATTTATAGAAAAATCTAATTTACACTCTTCTTTGTAAAATTTTTCTCGACTTTTGATTTTTTCAAATCGATTTTTATCCTGAAAATTCAAATACAATAATCCGAAAAAGTAGAAATATTTTTTTTTTTCAATATTTTTTAAGTTTAAATATAAAACTATACCATAAAATATTGAAAAAAAAGAACTTGTCACGTTTCTTTCAAATATTTCTAAAATAAAATTTTTTAATCCGGAAATATCTGCATTTGATGCCAAGACGTTTGAACTAACATCAGTCGCATTGGCTGAAGAAAATTTATTTAACGTGTTTTGAATATTATTGTATACTCTTAATTCGTTTTGCAAAACAGTTTTGCAAAACGAATTGAATACAGAATATATCATTTCGACGATGTAATCTGAAAATGTGTTGAAAAAATAAACAAAATTGTATGTGGTTATTTTTAAAAATCTAATATTACTATGGATACAACTGTATATACAATAAATTTTTTTTTTTGTATCATGTGTAAATTATTTTTTTTTTGTTCCAAGAAAAAGGTAAAGATTTTATAATCGAATATCCAGTTATTCGCGAACAAAATTTTTTTTTCGGAAAAAAAGTTTTTTGCATTTTCATCTAGTAAAAAATTCATAGAAAAATTTAAATGTTGAAAATTTATAAAAGCATAATGATGGATAACTAATTCTGAATTTTGTGAAGGTAAATAAAAAAATTTGTCATAAAAAAATTTGTCATAAAAAAATTCTAAAAAGATATGTCGTTTGTTTTTTAAAAAAAAATTACACTTTTGGATGTGGTTATAATAAAAGTTTTTGAAACGCATAAGAACAAAATTAATTTATTACAAATTTAAACACATCATAACAAACTTCGTTTTAATATTTTATTACCAAATTTTGATAATAAAATAAAACTTAAATAAAATGTCGAGAAAATATGATATTCAAATGACGTCTTTTTCTCCAGAAGGGAGATTGAAAAAAATTGAAAACGTATTACATTTAATCAACAGAGAAAAATCTTTAATTGCAATTAAAACAAAAGAGGGAATACTTTTGGCTGTCGAAAAAGAAATTACATTTAAACTAAACCAAGATAGCAGATATTCCGATGATATATTTTTGATAGATAATCATATATTTTGTGCTACGACTGGGATAAAATCCGATATACCGACACTGATAAATTATGCGAGATTACAGTCTCAAGTTCACAAGCAAATTTATCAAACTCCTATTCCGATTGAAAATCTTGTAAATATTCTGTGTGATATAAAGCAAAAATTTACTCAATTTACGGGAAAAAGAATATACAAATTGTCATTAATAATTACGGGTTGGGATGATTCTAGCGGATTTCAATTATTTCATACCGATCCATCTGGTAATTATTCGAGTTGGCAAGCAATCGCAGTTGGTCGTGATAATGCGTTGAACCAAGATATTCTGAATCAAGAAGTAAATAATGAAATCGATTTACAAAAAGCAATTGGAATAACAGCAAAAATATTTTGCAAAAAGTTTTTTAGTTCTAATTTATTTCAATTAGTTGATCTGATTGTAATCAGAAAAGATGGTATTAATAATACTATATATTACCGTTTTAATCCAAAAGAAATAAAATATTTATATAAGAAAATTATAGAAGTGTGATTTTATTTGTTTTTCAATTTGGCTTCCAAATCATGTGTATTGTAAGCTAATAATTTCTCAATCAAGTCCACATGGGTCAAAAGCATTCTTCTACAGCAATATCTTTTTAGTTCTAGCATATCTAATGCAACACTTTCTGAAAAGTTTTGATTTAGAAGTTCCAGGTAATGGTTCCATTTATTTCCCACTATTTTACCGCATGTAAAACATCTTATCGGAATTATCATTATTATTTAATTTGCTTTAAAATATAAATAAATTTAATTTAAATATTATATTATACTTGGCCTAATTTTTTAATTGTGATAAAAAATGGTTAATTTAATGAAAATCGAGCAAATCTATGTTTGTAGCAAAATTTTTCAAGTGTTTATGATAATTATATCGATTTTTTTTTGAAAAATTTTTTTTTAGATTGAATGTATTACTTTTTATAAGCTTTATTTTCAAATATATTTTTTCTTCCAAAAAATTTAAAAACGATAACAAAAAAAAAGACAAATGCTTGTTTTTTGCCATATTACATATATCACATTTGTAAAAATTGAAAAATTTTTTTTTATCGATAAAAAGAAAACAAAAAAATTTTAAAGAAAAAAAGAAACCGTCGTTTACAGAAAAAAACCAAAGGCAGGTTTTATTGGGTTGTTTTAAAGAAAAAAAAATATTTTCAAGACTATATGTTTTTTTGACATTTCCTTTGTATAAATTTTTAAAAAATCCTAAATAAATTTGATAAAAATAGAAGAAAAATAAAAAGCCAGTACGTCTATAGAATGTTGTTTCTAATCTATTAAACAAAAAATGTTCTAGTATTTTTTTATAATTCAAAAAACAAAAAAGCACATACACTTGCTTATATGAACTTGCGTATTTTTCAGCGAAATTGCTTAGTTTAAAAAAACATAAACTTAGAAAAATATATCCAACTTGAAAGGAATTTTTTTTAATAAAAAGCACACAATTTTCTCTGATACTGGTTTTATGTTTGAATTTGTTTCTAGAGATAAAATAAATTACCTTTTTCGTTGATAGGTTTTTATAAGTTATATTTTCATTCATTATATTTAACAATTTATAACTCAATGTGAAAAAAAAGGCTTCTAAATTTCCTATTTTTAAATCTTGATATGGTATCGAAAATTTTATTTTATCTTTTTTCAAAAGGATTTTAAAATTGATCGATACGTTTAAAATTAAATACCATATACTTATCCGAATAACCGATCGCTCGGTTTCTAGTAATAAAAATAAATAGTGCTTGAATTTATATTTATTGCGATTAAACTTACTAACAAATAAATATATTGTAATAATATTGTTAAATATTAGTTTAATTGGTAAAAAAAAAGAACACAGAAATAAAAAATTTATCCAGTACAAAAAATATGATATATGTGAAGTAAAATTTTTTCTAATCACCAAAAAAAAAAGTTTAACTCCTAATATTTTATAAATGTTAAATTTTGAAAAAATCATATTATTGATTATGTATATCATAAATTTCTTAAAATAACCAATTTTAATGAAATTACATGAAATTTGCATAAATATTCGGTGCATAATTGTATATATGATGAATTTGTATTCTTTTTTATATAGGAATTTATTTTTTATAAATTTGAAAAATTGGAAAAAAAATTTACATTTAATACGGAAAATTGTTTTTAATTTTGATAATATCAAGGTTATTTGAAGAAAAATAAGAAACAATTTTTTATTTTCTGTATCAATAAAATTTTTATTAATTACGTAAATATTTTTCAAAAAGTTCAGACATATCACTTTTCTTTTAAAAAGAAACTTGATTTTAGAAAAAACAGAAAGAAAATATACAATGAATGTCGATGAAATTTTTTTTTTAAATTTTTCAAATTTATAAAAGATATTTTCAAAAGATAAAGCAAAAAATATTTGAAGAATTTTTTGTTTTTTTCGAAATCGAGCATCATGTATGCGTCAATTCTCGTATTGCAAATAAAATTTTTTTTATATTTTTTATTAAATTGTCTAAAAAAATTAACTTGGAAACAGTTTAATAAAAAATATTGGTAAATTGATAATAAACTGTGAAAAACATTAAACTCATATTTTGAACGACAAATCAATTCACGCAATATATTTTTGCAAAAAGAATTTGTCCAAATTTTAATTAAAAAAATTTGTTTAACTAGAATATTAGTTTTGTTAGTTAAATAAATTACCTTGAAAGTAAAAGTTATTCTAAACACAAGAGTTGGGTATTTTTTTAAAAATTTTTTGAAAGAAAAGCATAAAAAATAGTTTTTTGATATAGAATGTAAAATTCTCCACATTTTTTTGTTTTTATTTTTTAACTTAAAGTAAACTAATACAAAATTTTCCAATTTTTTTTTCTTAAGAAAAGTTTTAGGTTTAAGACAAAAAAATCCAATCAAAGAAATATATATTTTTTCGGCGAAAATAATATGTTCAATCGGCGAAAGTAAGTATGAAAAATTTTTTTTTATATGAAAACTATTTTTTATTTTGATATAGTTAAGTTCGGTTCGAACCAGATAAACTAGACATATTATTTCATTCCCATAAAAAAAATCGAAATAAAAATCAATTATAATACAAATACAATTTAAGCATAAACTAAATATATTTTTTTTAAAAAAAAAACAAATGAAAAACAGACAAACGCTGCTTAATTTCTTTTTTCCAATAAGATTTATAATTATACTGTATAAAAAACGTGTAATTTTTGAGATTGTTGTATTTCCTGATTCAATGTTTTTTAGAATTTTTTTACTAGTATATTTTTTTTTATGTAAATATGTATGCATTTTGTTTTCAAGAAAATATAGTTTTTTTTTTTTATTCGAATGTATAAATTTTTCAAAAAATAAAAATTTATAGCGAATAAATCTGATATCAATTAGAATTTGTTTTAATAGTATACTTAAAATCAAAGTCGCCGTATCGAAATTTAAATAAACTGAAATTTCAGATTGTAAAATTAACAAAGTTATAAAAAAGTCTCCGAATTCGGTTTTTCTCAATAACAGTTTCATGTAATTCAGCGAGTTGTTTCGCTTTGAAAAATTTGTCAAATTACATAGTAAAAAAATGAAATAAAATAAAATAAAAATCTTTTGAAAACTGAAACCGATAAGCGATTTTCCATTTTTATACAAAAATGTCATCAAATTGTAAAGCGGTATGGAAAAAAAAATATTCTTTTTATATTTTCTTTAGCTAATAAACTGTTCAAAAAATGTTCATAATTTTGAAAAATATAAGCAAAATCTGTGTTTAGTTTTGAATCATAAACATCTTTTTTTTTTGAGTTTTTTCGAGTTTTTCTGTACAAATAAACTGATATTTTATTTTTTTTTAAAAATTTTGTAACGTTCTTGATTTTAAAGTTTTCCGAAATTTCATTCAAGTATAATTTTCTGTAGAAATTTTTACAGATATCGCTAGTTTTAACTAATAATAAAGAATTTAAAAAATTTAAACCATAGCACTGGTTTTTTTTGGGTATGAATGATTTTTTTTTCAAAAAATGAAATATATATTCAACGAAAGGCTCTTTTTTATATTCAAAAAAATTTTTCAAAAAATATAGTAGTGTAAACTTTTTTATAAAATTTATATTTTTTGGAAAAACTTGATAAGTTTTCAAATTAAAACTAATCAAAATACAAATAGCAATATAAAATCCAAATTTGGACTGAAAACTATAAAACAAATACAAATAAATAAATTTAGAAAAACACATATATTCTGTATTTGTTTTCATCTTTTTTTTTTTTTAATATATCGTCAAATAACCATGTTATATTTTTATCCATTAATTTAATTGTTTTTGTGAAATTTAAAAAAAATAAAGTTTCTTTTAAAAAAAAAATATCAGTTCTCTTGTTATAAATTTTTTTCTTTTTTTATTTTCAAATTTAAATAATATTTGTTACTTAGTTTAAAAAAACAAAACAAGCAACAATTTAGAGTTTTATGATCATTTTTTACAATTTTTTTTAAGTTATAAATTTTTTTGAGAAAAATAAAAAACATTTTAAGTTGAAATATGATATTTTTTTCGCCTGAAAATATTTTTTTAAAAAAATTAATCATTAAAAATTTTAAATTATTTTTCTTTTTTCTAACTTTTCTGAAAACAGAAACTAAATCTGCGCTTAATTTCAAATTTTCAAAAATTGGTAATAGTTTCATTTTTTCTTCCTTTTTTTTAATAAAATAAACACCCACCAGTTCTTTCTTTTGTTTTTGAACATTATATATAATATTTAAGCTTTTAACGTAAAAACATAATTTGTTTCTGTTTCTATGTTTATAAGTTGAGTTTATGACCAGAGGGATATTTTTTTTTTTGTTTGATAAGAAAGAAAAAAAAAAGATATTGAAAAGATCATAAGAACATATTAAAAAATGAAAAAATAATTTAATTTTAGAACGAAATTTTTTATAATATACGTAAATTGAATTGTTGTTTTTTTTTTGAGTAGAATAGAGAAATAATTCGGGTCTATGTAAAATTAATTTTTGAATATAAATTTTTGTAAAGGATTCTTTCAATTTATTTAACACAAAATAAAAAATTTTATTTGTTATTTTACACTTTGAAAATAAAAAATTTTTTATAATCCATAAAAATTTCGGCGTTTTTTTGTAATATGCAATTAGATTAACTAGGTTTATTCTTTTCAAATAAGTAAAATTTAAAAACGTAAAATATAAAAACTTTAAAATTCTAGTTTTTATTTTACGAAAAAAAAACTGTTTAGAATTAGAAAAATTATGCTTTTTTTTTGTACAACAAAAAATATATTTATTTGAATTAAAGAAAGTTTTTACTCTAAACATCCTTTTATATATTTTTAATGATAATTTTTTTTTTTAAATAGTTTTAAAAAAAAAGAAGGAAAATTTCTACATAAAATTTCTAATGGAAAATAATATCTTTTGGTTTTTATATTAACATCACAATCAATATTTTCGGAAAAAATTTGAAAATGCATATTTCTGGTTCGGTGTTTGTTATGATAAAAAAGCCAGTCATTTTTTCTACTACAAAAAATGTACTTTTTTGTAGTAGAAATTGTTCTTAAATCACCAAAAAAATAAAAAATTTGATTCAAAAAAAAAATATCTTGGCACAAAAAATGAAAAAAAAAGAGCTTCAGTAAATAAAAATGTATACGAAACCTTTGTTGTATTTTTTTCACGAGGTCAGTATTTTTAAAATAAGATTCGAAGAAGCGAGAAAATTTGTATAAATTATATCTATGTTTTACATAATAGCATTTAATTATTTTAATTGAAAAAAAAATGTTTTTGGTATATATATACGTGTTTAAGTTATTAATATAATTTTTTAAGTTTAGTTTTAGAAAATTATATGAAGAATTTTTGAAATTATCAAAAGAATAACACATACGTAACAAAGTAAATTTTTTAAAAAAATAAGAGCGACTGTGTGCTAGATAGTTTCTTCTGAACAGTAGAAAAATTTTTTTTTCATGTCTTTGAGAGAAAAATAAAAATTTAATTCGAACGTTCAATTTTTCATAAAAATAAATTAAAAAAAAAGTTAAATTCGTTTCGCAACACCTTGAAAATTTTAATGCTAAATTAATAAAAAATATTCTTTTATTAATCCGAATTTTGTTATAAAATTGTTTGTTTAATATCCATATTTGCTGTAATTTAATCTTATAATAATAAATTTTCTGACATTTATGTTCAAAGAAATTAAATTTTTTAAAATTTATATCCAAATAGAAAATCTCCGTGTCAGAACACAACCTATAACAAAAAACCTCAAATGCAATGAAAAATTTAAGGGTTATTTTACATAAGTATAAAAAAAATTCGACAACCGAAAAACACGCCTTATTTAAAATCATGGCTTTTATATAAACAAACAAAATATTTTAGTGAATAAATTAATAAAAAAATATTTTTTAAGTATGAAAAAAATACTCCTGGCGGGACAGCCCATTAATCGAACCCGCGACATTGGGCTCATAAGACCCACACTCTACCACTGAGATACAAGAGCTCAACGTGATTTAATTAAGACCTTTTCCTAATAGAATTTCGTCTATAAGCATGATACTACTAACAGTAGTACACGCGATGTCGTAAATTTTTCTTTTTGTACTGAAGCAGTCCAGAATTTTTGTGTATTTTGTATTCAAGTGAAGATTGTTTTTCGATATTTGATTAATTTTGGCGAAATATTCATAAGGATCTTCTCCCGAATTTTCAGAAAGAGTTTTTGGTATCCCGATTATACCTTTTGCTAAAGCAATTATACCAAATTTCTTTCTTCCTCGAATAGTCTCGGAATATTTAATTAAACATTTATATGCCGATATTTCAACTTTTCCTCCTCCGATTAAAGCGCATTTATCTTTGATAAAATTCTTAAGAGCAGTTAGAGTATTTTTTATTGTGCTTTTTATTTGTTGTTTCAAAAGTAAATTTTTTCCTTTAACCAATATTGTTCCAGAAAAGGGGTTAGATACGTTTTCGATGAAAGTATATTTTTCTTCGTCGATACTCTGTTCATATACAAGCCCTGCGTAGCCTAACACCTCAGGTTTGATATCTTCTACAGAATTGACAGGAGTTGCACTACACATTAAAGAAATTCTTTCCATATTTTTACGCTTGGCTCTTCTGACTGCTAAAATTTTTTCTCTAGAAAATAAATCCAAGGCACTTGCATCAATCCCTTTTTGATTTATTACCAAGAAACCCCTTTTTTCATTTTTACAAACAAAACGTTTCAATTGTATTATCTTTTTAACTTTTCTATCAATATATTCTCTCTCTTTTATAAACATCTTTTCTTGCTGGTTTTCTGAATTAAATACAAACTCTGAATCAAATTCACTTTTTTCATATTCCAAACTTATATTGCATAACAAAATAAACACGTTATTCAAAATTGTAGGCATTTTCATATGACGTGAACCATGGTCCAATACGATTCCTTTGATAAACCGACTTTCCATCTCAGTTTGATTATCCATAGGCATAATTTCGATTATTTCTGTATCAATTTCTTCTTTTTCTCTATAAATAGTCAAAAGAGCGTCGGATAAAATAGTCGCCATTTTAAAAACAAATTTCTTTCTCAATTTAGTTGATAATATAGACTTAGCTAACAAAATCAGGTTATTTCTTTTTAGTTTTAGTTTTATAATCTGAGAAGGAAGCCATTTTTCTAATTTTCTTTTAGCTACATCAATTCCTTGTTGTAGTATCTGCGGATGTATTCCTCTTTCTATATATTTTTCTATTTGAGAAAATAAATTTCCAATAACGATGATTATACTAGTAGCACCATCTCCCATTTTATAGTGCTGAATACAAACACTTTTTGCTATTAAAGATGCAACGGGATTCTGTATTTGCATTTCTTTTAACAATATAAAACCATCTTTGGTTATTTTTATATCATTTAAACTCGATACTAACATTTTTAAAGTACCACAGCTTCCGAAATTTGGTTTAATTATTTCTTCAAGTCCTTTAGTCGCACTTGTACATATATTTAGAGAAAGAGCATTTGCATAAGAAGCGTCTTCGTAATCCCAGTTACCTGCATTTTGTTCCATCTATATAAATCTTTATCATTTTAATATTATTGCAAAAATAAATAAGAAATAATATTTTATGAAATCGTGGTATATAATTCGTGCAACTCAAAAAATTGCACAGTGGAATTTTTTAAACAAGAAATTTTATGATAAAAAAATTAAGAAAAATAAAATAAAAGAAACATTGGTTCAAAACATTGATTATAATATTCCTTTACAAATTGGGCTAAATTTTAATGAAAAAATTATAATAAAAAGTTTGAAATATACTCCTTATATGTTGTTTTGCTTTATAAAATGTATTCCGATGCCTTGGGAAATAAACAAACATATATTTGTATTTAAACATATATCAACTTTTTTTTTAGTTCCTATAAATAAATTTCATACATTCAAGCTTTTATTCTTGTCTCAATGGAGTTTCATATGGATATTAAGTAAAAAACAAACAATTTTTAAAAAAAAAGAAAGAAAAATCAAAAATTTTGACTCAGAAAAACCAGGATGTCATAAAAAAACTAATTTATACAAAGATAGAAACTGTATAAGAATACTTAACGGATGTTTAATTTTAGCATTTATTATTAGTTCTTGGTTTTATGACTGCAATTCATGTTTTTATATGAAAAGGTCACTCAAACGTTTTTTTTTTGTCGATAATTTAGTATACACAGCCTTATTTTATTTGTTGCTCAAAGCTAAATTATTTTTACCTTTTTTCAACGACAATAAAAATGTGAATTTTTTTATAAAATTTTGGTTTATTTTAAAAATATATAACCAGTATGACCATAAAATATTTAATTGGAATTTTTTTAACATGAAAAAAAAATTTATCAAACAAAATTATAAACTTGAATATCCTTTTGTATATAATATAACATGTAGTTATATAATTTTTATTTATCGGATTAAAAAAAATATAAATTTTGATGTTGAAACGAAATATCAACGAAAGATAATTTCAAGAATTTTTTTATCAAACATAGATTTTAACGATCGTATATATCTTGCTTCAAAATTTATTGCTTTAAAAAAAGAAAAATGGTTTATTTTTCCTTTTTTCGAGGGCGTATTTGTAAACGAAAGAGAATTTCGTTTATATAAAAAAAATCAAAACAAATTAAGTAAAATAATATTTGAACACAAAATCGAAGCTACTTACAAATTTTCTTTAATTGAATTATTTTTCGTAAGCGAACAGATTTATTTTTATAACATGAATTCAATTTTCGATTATATAATTATACTAAAAAATTATTCGAAAAAAATTTCAAAGAAAACTAATAAAAAAAAAATCAATCATTTTTCATTTTCGAAGTTTATCAGAAAAAGTCCTTATTTTTTCAAATACAATACGGATTGGATTCAAATAGGACTCTATATATGTACACAAAGTCATAAAATGATGAGTTTTTTATTGAGAAGAAAAAACATTTCATTTCTGTACTTAGATTTTAATTTTAATTTAAAAACTATAAGAAATTTAACCACCAAAGAAAAAAAAAAATCTAGATTTAGCAATTCTTTCCATTTTTGTAGAGAAATGTTACGCTTTATGAAAATTATAGTTGATATTCATGTTAAATTCAAAAATAAAATTATAAACGAGTATGAACTGCTCGATGGAATTGGATACATCTTTAGCCACGTTAATCATCTAACTGGTATGCATAGATATAAGTATAAAGTTATATATCAAATAAGAATTTGTAAATCGATTAAACGTATTTTATATCAAAAAAAAAATAAGAAAAATACTGGATTTGGTTTCTGGGCTCCTTTTTGGAGAATATGGCTTTTTTTCATAAAAGGAACCTTTCCTCTTTTGCAAAAATGGTTGTCTAACCTATTGTCTAGATATTTTTTGGGTAGGAAAAAAAAAAGAAAAACAACGATAACAACAAATCAAAAATTATACACTTATTTTGACATTGAAATGAAAATAATTTTTTTCAAAGAACTAAACAATCAAAATATAAACCAATTTTTACTAAAGAATATATTTCAATATACCAAAAAATTATGGAAATGTTGGAAAGCTAATATACCGTTTAAAGAAAAAAAATTTAGTTCGGAAATCACGAACTCAATTTTTAAATACTTAAAAATCAAATCAGAATGGTATATAAATACTACATTTTTAGAAAGAGAACAGATAAAAAAAAATTTCCGTGTCGATAAATCTTTTATTAAAAAAAACATAGCGAAAATAACTCGTATATGGTTCAAATTTGAACAAAATAGGCAGATAAATTATGTAAAAAATAATTGTTTTGTTAATTTTTTCGAAACACTAAATATATTGAATATTTTAACAAAATGGTTATCTTTTATCAAATTTCGCCAAATTTCTTTGCCTACATTTAGCCAAAGAAATGAAATTAAAATCTTAATAATAACTATAAGACATTTGCGAGAAATTTTTTGTAATACAACTAAATATAATGAAGAAAAAATAAACTATCTTTTCTCCAATTTTTATTTGGTTTTAAAATTGATAAAACAAAAAATTTTGGAAAATATAAATTTTTCGGAAATAGGATTTTCTTTTAATGACAATCTATATTGTTTAATTCAAGTCTATTTGGTTAAAATAGAAGATCAGTTAGTAGACATATTTATCGATCAATACTTGTGGTTGGAAATTACAAAACAATTTTTGATTCCTTTTTGGACAAAACCTTCTGATTTCGAAATGAATCCTTTTTCCGTGTATAAATTTTCTTTTTCTTTTTATCAAAAAATAATAAAAAAAAATGTCACAAAAAGTTTTCTGATTCATGCCAAGTTTGCTGAATTTTACGAAAACATAAATTTAATAACTACAAAAAAAATTTTAATCTATACGATAGACCGAAATATTGTTAATTATATCATCACAAAAAATAATTGCAAAATATTTTACAAGGATATGATTTACACAAATTGCGTAGGGTTGGTTAAAGGTTTAGTTTTTAGTGGATTTTTGTTTCAATTTTATTCGATGATTTTAGATTTATTCATTTTAGGCTTGAAAAATATAAAAGACGTTTATGTAAAAAAATACATTGGAAAAAAAGATAGCGTTGCTTTTGAGCGTAGAAAAATATTTTTTTATTCAAGATACATTACGAAAATTTTTTTCATATTTAAATCGTTAAAACATAATCTTAGTCAATCTAATGTTAAACATTTTATATTCTCAAAATTATTTTCCTTGAATTCGAGTAAATTATTCATTAAATATAGGTCTAAGGATATAAATTGTTTAAAATCAATAAAAATTACATTTATTGCTAGTTTATGCGGTTTTTATATTTTTTTCCAAGATCATTTTTTTAAAACATATAGAATTTTTTGGTTTTTTTTTTATCTTGATAAAAACAACTTATTTTTATTACCTTTTATGTCGAATTTTTCCATCAAACATTTCGAGTTTAGATGTGTTTATTTAATCAATCTATACAATTCAGTTAGTCTTGTAAAAATATCGAATAAATGGAATTTGAATATATTAGGTTTCGTATCATATTTTAGGGAAAGCTCGAAAAATGCTATTAAATTTTTTTTTTTAAATACTTTTTTAGAAAACAAATTTCATATAAAAATAAAAACTTCCCTCAATTCGCGTACAATGTCCAGATTTCCTTTAGTTGTTTTCTATACTCCTCGTGAGTTCGGAGGATTAGGTATACTTTCAATAACAAAGATGTCTTTATCACACGAAGAGTTAAAATACGATTTAAAATATAAAAAGACCTTAAATTTATTGCAATTTAGGGTTATTCCTTGTTTTTTAGATTATTTAGAAAACTGGAATTATGAATTCAAAACTTCACATGAGATATGGGAAAAATATATGCTAAGAAAATTTTATAATTTTGTTAATCAAAAATCACTTTTGTTTGAACATATAAGAGATTTATGGAACAAAGGTTTACCTAGAATCAACACGCTTTTTTTTGCCGATAAATTTATATTTTCTTATGACCGAGGATGGAGAATAAGATCTGAATTAAAAAAATATTACTGCGTAAAAAAGAACTATTTTTGGTGGACAAATGTAAAACACGAGGGGAAGTTATGGAGTTTGAATAGGTATAAGAGTGAATTGATTAAAACATTAGGAGGAATCGAAAACATACTAGAACATACTCTGTTCAAAAGCACATACCTTTTTACATGGGAAAAAACTTTTTGGGAAAAAACTTCAAATTTTAAAAATTTATTGAAACGTGCAAATTTAAATGCAAATCAACGTTTTGGTTTTAATCAAATCCCAAACAGAAGGTTTGTTTTTTGGTGGAGTTCTACTATAAATAGGCAAAGTGTTTTTGTAGGATTTCGTACACAGATAGAATTAACAGGTATATTCATGTATGGAAAAATTTTTACTTTAAAAATATCTTTTATAGAAATATTTCGTTCTTATTTATGGCAAAAAATACATGAAAATATAATACTTGATATTTTGAAAAAAATAGATTTATATATTTCTTATTTTTTTATAAAAAATATTCAAAAAGAAATGATACACCCCAAAAAATCATATGCAAATAGTTTTTCTTGTGCAGATATTGTTTTGTATCCCATTGATAGTTGGAAAATACAAAAACCTTGTCTATTAGGAAATAAAAATACTAGATACTTTTCCAAAAATTATTCAAGTGCTTTTTGGTTAGACTTGAAACTTAAATGGAGTAATTTTGATTCACATGATATCGAACGAATGTCTAGAGTCGATTTTTTATCTTATACTAAAAATATCAAAAGCACGTATCCTTCGAAAATCGGAGCTATCGTTTCAATAGATCTTGCTTACAATATTTTTTCCGGATATGGATATTGGTTTACTAATTTTAACATTTTTTTACATGGAATAATTTCGAAAATTATAATTTCGAATTTTTCTCTTCATATTTTAAGAGAAAGGATAAAAAAAAGTCTTAGATTTTACAATCAAAATACCAAGTTTTTATCTTATAATTCGAATCAAATTAAAAATTTAATCAAGGAAAATTTTTGGCTTTTTGATAATACATGCATATATCGCGTCTCATTTCATTATTCGCGCACAGGAAACTGGGTTACAAAACCCATAAACGGTAATTTATTTTTTTTTTTACCTCATACAGGTATATTGTTTATCAAAATAGTTTTTAAAAATTACTGGAAAAAGAAAAAATATTTATCAAAGAAAATTCAACTAAAATCTGTTGAAGAAATAATAAAATTAGTTCATTATTCTTCGATTAAACATCGACCTGTTGAATTAATTATATCAAGTAAGAGTACTATAAATTTGATAAAAACTTATATGGAAAAATTTTCTTGTATAAAAATTAAAAAAAATTTTTTCAAAATTTCATTCGAAAGTCTTATAAAATATACCAAAATGAAAAATTTAGTTGATCATTCAAATTTTAATGGATTTTTTATGTTTAATCTTTATGATAATTGGTTAAAATCGATTTCTCCTTTTACTGCTCTTTCTAGATTAACTTTAATTTTAAAATCTTTCAAAATTAGTAACACAGAAACAAAAAAAATATTGTCCAGTTATAAAAAATATCAACCAGATAATTTTTTTTGGCCAGATTTATCAGATCAACAGTGGATCGAAATGGAAATCTTACTCAAAGACTTGATTTTAAACAGCTATTGTTTCTGTAAAAACACAAGCACGAAAAATTTGTCTCAATCAGAAGTTAAAATAATTATTTTTGAATCAAATTTAAGTTTATTACGAAATAATACGAACCATACTCAATATGCAAAAAAATTCTGTTCATCTTATTCGAATAATAGGTTATACATAACAACTATACTAAAAAATAATTTGCCATTTTACTCTAGCTGCAAAGGCGCTTGTTTACTGCATAAATATTTAGATGTCAAAGTTTATAAACTTAAGAAGATATATTTTCTGAAATCTTTTAGAAGCTTTTTAATTTTCGCATCTAGTAGTGTTTTCGAACATCTAACAAAAATATTTTATTTCTCACATAAAGCTGTATGTTTAATATATGGATTTTTTAAAAGTCAAACTGAAAATATATATAAATCGAACATTTTTCTTATACCTCCTCAGACATTTCATCATTTTTTATTAAATTTTAAAATTAAAGATACGAGATATAACTTTTCAAAATATATAAAATTATTTGGCGTTCTAATATGCAATTTTAACAAGCTTTCGTGTTCCACGAGAGAAAAAAAAATATTAAAATTAAAAAATTTGAATATTTTTTCAAACAAACATTTCTTTTTTTTGTTAATTTTGGTTAATATTAATACAATTACGCATGAATTTTTAAAATTCCAAATAAATTATTTTAAAAATAAAAAAAATATTTTAAATGAAATAAAAATTCGGATGCACATTTTTTTGACTTTTAATCTCGAGAAAACGAAACCATTTTTTTTAACTTGTATAACTTAATAAAATAAAAAAAACTCTATGTCGCATACGTTTCCCCTCGTTCTTTTTTACATTACATTCACTATATATAGTGTAAACAAAATTTACAGATATTAACATTCTGTTTTCATACTTGGAGCAGAGAGTATTTTTTTTATCAAATGACAAAAAAAAGAAGAAACAACGGAAGAAGCAAAAAAAATAGAGGGCACGTGAAAAGAGTTCAGTGCGTTTTTTCCAATAAGCTAATACCTAAAGACAAAGGAATTGTACGTTATACCGTGCGCAATATAATAGAAGCTTCCAACTTAAAAGATATACAAGAAGCATGTATATACGATTCGTATTGCCTTCCAAAAATGTATTTCAAAAATATATATTCAATTGAAGCAGCCATACATAACAAAATAGTAAGAATCCGTTCAAAAGAAGAAAGGAAAAACCGTTTTTCTTTTTTTTCAAAAAAAATTTAAGCTTTTAATCCATTTATTTTTATATAAGCGAATTTTCTATTTGGTCCTGAATTTTTTTAATTTGTTGATTTAGTTTAAAATTTATTCCAGGCATTAAACTACAAGCAATAACAGGCCTATGTAATCCGCACGCTTTTCCTAATGCGTACTTATTATTAACAAATACATAAGGGATATTTTTGTCTTCGCATATTAACGGCAAATGAAGAACAATTTCAATTGGTTCAGCGTCTGCTGCTAGAATTACTAATTCACACAATCCTCTATTGAGAGATTTTATCGATTCATTTGCTCCTTTTTTTAGTTGTTTGTATTCATTCGCTAATTCTATTAAGCTAAAAATTTGGACAGCAAAAATTTTATCTGCAATTGGAAAAATTTTAGGGTTAATGTGTTTTTTCATAATAAACAACAAACACAACGTGTCCTTATTGTTTATCATTTAGATGGATGTTTTTTATGGAGATTCAAAAACAACGGTCACGTCGGTAATTTATAACGTAACGTTTTCTTTTTATTCTACAGATGAAATTAACGAAATGAATTTAGTAGAGATATTTTGTCCAGCATTTTTTGATTATGGAAAAAAAGTTGTAGAATGGGGCTTATGTGATATCAGAATGGGAACTTCAACAAAATACGAAAACTGTATATCATGTGGTGCAAATTATTCTGCGTGCCCTGGACATTTCGGGTATATAGATCTAGCTATTCCTATTTCCAGTCCTTTAGTTAAGAATTTATTTGCTTCTCTTTTAGAATCTTGTTGTTTTTATTGCAATTTTTTCAAAATTTCTAGTTGGAAAATTAAGTTGTCTTATATTAAATTATTATTATTTGATTTGAATTTAAATATCAAAAAAATTGACTTACGTTTAAATCGGATTTCGTTTTCTAAATCAAATAGAAGTTTTTTTTTTTCTTATAATATAAAAATTGTAAATTTAATTAACCAGAAAATAGAAAAGACTATATATTCCAAATTTTTTTTTGACAAGATTAAAAAAATACAAAAAAATCAGAGTAATTTTGTAAATTTTTTTTTGAAAAAATTAAGCTCCGTTACATGCTGTCAAAAATGCAAAAAAAACAAAATATACGGTTATCAAAAAAAATCTAAGGCTTTATTTAAAAAAAAAAATCATTATTTATCATTTTATGTTAAAAATATTTTTAACTTTGTAACAAAGAAAAATATTTTATTATGTTCACAAAAATATATAAAATTTTTCCCTTTTTCTTTCGAAAAAAAAAATTGTTTCTTTTCTTTTCAAGAAAAAAAATATTTGTGTGACTTATGGAAGTACGAAAATGATTTTTGTGAATTAATATGGGGTTCTATTGTAAAATCATACAAATTTAAGAAACAAAAAAAATTTGAAAATTTTTTTTTAAATAAATTAATGGTTCCTCCTACTCGTTTTAGACCTATTTATTTTAATAGCATATTTAAAAATAAAATGCAAATATTATCTAATTCGCAAAATTTTTATTTTTTAAAAATTGTAAAACTGAATCAACAGTTATTATTAGCAATTGGGGCAAGTTCTTTAACTTCAAGACAAAGTATGATCAGAAAATTTTTATCAGACCTTGAATCTACAATCTCGTGTCTTTTCGATAGCAATTGTTCACCGTCTTCTATGTTTTCTTCAAAAAGTCCGATTGGAATTAAACAACAGTTAGAAAAAAAAATGGGACTTTTCAGGATGTATTTAATGGGAAAACGTGTTAATTTTTCCGCTAGATCTGTTATAACTTCTGATCCTTATTTAAAAACTAACGAGATAGGGCTTCCGTATATATGTAAAGAAAAGATCGGGTCATTTCGCATCTTAAACAAATTCAACCTTTCGTCTTTTCTTAAAGTTTTACTATACAAAAAAGATAGAAACAAATTTCATTTTAAGATGATTGAAACTATATTTGGAAAAAGAATCAATATATTCGAAGAAGAAAGAAAACTTAAAATACTAGGATTGGTTCAAATTTTTAAGAGATATTTTGACTATTATATATACAAACGTTTAGAAAATTTTGGATTTATGAAAGTTTTTAAAATGATTTGTTCTCAGGATTTAGTATTGGTAAACCGTCAACCTTCGTTACACAAAGCTTCGATTATGGCACATAGAGTAGTTATACGAAAAAGAACAAAATGCTTAAGTTTGAATTATGCAAATTGTGCTCCTTATAATGCTGATTTTGATGGAGATGAAATGAATTTACATATTATAAATAATGTCATGGGTAAAGCAGAAGCGTTTGTATTATCATTGACTCATAATCATAGTAGAATTCCAACAAACAGTATACCCATACGTTGTTTAATTCAAGATTATATAGTTTCTTCTGTTCTTTTAACAAAAAAAGATAATTTTCTAAGAGAAGAAATTTTTTTTTATTTACTAAATTGTCTATTTATAGAAAAAAGTTTGTTTTGTAAATTTTGTTTTCCGATAATTTTAAAACCCAGAGTATTATGGACAGGAAAACAATTATTTTCTATGGTTATGAAAAATTCAATTGCTAGTAACTCGGCATTATTTTTCGAGTCAAGAAATAAAATGAATAAAATTGGTTACGGAGAAGATGAAACTCTTGTTTTAATTAGAAATGGGGAACTTTTAAAGGGAGTGATAGATGCTAGTCAATTGGGAAAAAAAAAACATGGAATTTTACACGCTTTACACGAAAAATATGACTCGACTACCGTCGATGATGTATTAACGAATTTAAGTTTTTTATTAATGTTTTTTCAACGTAGTTACGGTCATACTACTGGACTAAATGATCTTATTATTTCTAGTAAAATGGATAAATTTCGCACCAAAGGTTTTTCTAGAGAAAGAAAATTGAAAAAACTTATAATAAGAAAAATTCTGTCAAAGAAAGGGTTTTTTTTAGAAAAACTTTCAAAAACAAAAAAAATATACTCCTTCTTAAATATTGCGGGACTTTTTTTCATTCAAGAAAATTCCCTGAGACAATTTATATTTTATGTTAAAAGTATTTTAACAAAAATTTGCACGAATACTATCGAGAACAATTTTCCCGAAAACATCGAAACAAATTTAGACAAAAATGGATTTCTAGCAATAATTTTATCCGGATCAAAGGGTTCGTTTGTTAATTTTTTTCAGATATGTACGAATTTAGGCCAAATGGAATTAGAAGGAAATTGTATTTCACGTGATTACGAATTCAAAGTTCTTCCTTTTTTCTTTCCTTTCGAAATTTCATGCGAATCAAATGGATTTATCGTACAGAGATTTTTAACCGGAATAGATCCACCTGGTTATTTTTTCCATTCTATGGCAGGTCGTGAGAGTTTACTTGATACGACGATCAAAACAGCTCAGTCTGGTTATATCCAAAGAAGCTTAATAAAACATTTTGAAGATGTAAATCTAAATTACGATCTGACAGTAAGATCTATGTCAAATGATATCATACAAATAATATACTTTCAAAATGGATTAAGTTCGTTAAACTCTGATTTTAATCAAATCTTCATATGGTATTTGCAAAATTTATCAGCTTATTTTATCAGCAGTTCGTATGTTTCCACAATTAAAGCTAACAAAAACGTGATCAATAAAAATACGTTATATATATTATTCAAAAAATTAAAAAACATGTACAATCCAGTTGATGTTTTTTACAGGTTTAAACAGCTTATATACGAGAAATCAAAAAGCTTTTACCTTGATAAATGTATATCTGATGTATATCAAAAAAGTTTATACGAACCTGGTGAGCCTGTCGGGATTGTCACCGGTCAATCTATCGGAGAACCTTGTACTCAAATGACATTGAATAGCTTTCATTTCGCAGGAAAAATCGCGCTTTCTTATGCAACTGGAATTCCTCGGATTAAAGAAATTTTAATGACAGCTTCGAATCATGTTAAAAATCCTACAACGAGTGTTTTTTTCCACAAAAACTTATCCTTTAAAAATTATATTTTTATTGAAAAAAGATTGAAAAAAATTGTATATACAGATCTGATAAAAACAATTGTTGTTTATAAAAATATGAATTTTTTTGTCATAAAAATTCGTTTGATTTCGAAAAATCGATATAAACATCAATTTTTGCTTAAAACAAATTACATAAAAAATAGATTTCAATATTTTTTCAAAAAATACACAAAATTTTTTTTATGCAAAAATAACTTTGATTTTTTTCAAATTTACTTTCAAAAAAATACACAAATTTTAACAATGGAACTTAAAAAAAATCTAAACAACGAAAAAATCAGCAAAGAAAGTTTTTTTTTTAGTATTATTCAATTAAGAGTATCAGAGATTTACCGTAAAATCTCTAAAATATTTTTTTTTACTCAGATGAATATGATCGACTTTTCTTTTATAGATTTTAAGCAAAAAACTGTTCATTTCAACGGAATAAATTTTTGCTTTTTATGGGAGAACGCTGATTTGTTAAACATAAATAAAATATTTACAAATGATATAAGTGAAATTTTACTGATTTACGGAATCGAAGCTAGCAGAGCAGCCATTTTTCTTGAGTTAGAAACTATCTTTCGAATTCAAGCTATATCGATAAATAAACATCATATTGATCTAATCTCTGATTATATGACAAAAAGCGGAAAAATCAAATCGTTCAGCCGAACACAGATGAAAGAAAAGGAGAGTTTTCAAAAGATTTCATACGAAACTGCGTTAAACTTTATAACAAATGCGGCGATTAATCAAATATACGACCAAATCGACTCACCTAGTAGTTCAATATGTACGGGTAAAGTTTGTAACTCGGGAATGCGACATTTTGACATTGGTTATTTTTTTCAATAAAAAAGTTAATGATGTCTGGTTAAGTTTAATCTTCTTTTTTTTCTTTTTCTACAGAAAGAAGATCCTTCCATAAGCATAGCTTTTCCTCCTGTAGGTCGACACATGATTGTATTGCATTTTTTACAATAGATTGAAATTTGAGAATGACTGAATATTATATTATCATATAGACAACCCGGGCACTTGACGTCCATGAAGAAGGAGTTGGGAGAAGGAATTAACCGTTTAAGTTTGTGTTTTGTTTTTTCTTTATGTCGAGCAATTGTTATGTTTATTTTTGGAAAATTCATGCTTTATTGAGAAATTGCGAGTGAGTTTGGCTTATTAATATTGTCGTTCTCTTGTTTGTTAATTTGAGGCACAATATCATCTTTATTTAAATGAAAGAGAAAAGTTTTAAAAAAATTAGCTTGATAAAGATAACTGGAATTTTTTCGTGGAATAACGTTGTTTATAATGATATATGCATGGTATGTCATTCTGAGATAAATGAACCTTTATTTAATTCGCAAAGTAAAATATTTCTTAATGAAAAAAAACTTAATAACTATGAAAATTTTTTGATCGGAAAAGGGAAATGCGGACATATTTTTCATTTAAATTGCATAGAAAAATGGCTTGTATATACTCAAACATGTCCTTTATGTCGTAAAACTTGGTTTTATCGCAAAATTTCAGAGCTGTCTTAGATTTTAATAAGGAATATTTTTATTTTATGTATAATGGAATTACAAAAAGTTGATCTGGGTTACGTTTATTCGATTGAATATGTTGTTGTTGAAAATTATAAAAAAATACATTCTAATATCAAAAATAAATATCTTTTTATATTAGAATGTCTGAAAATTTTTTTTTATTATAATCTATTGAAATTAATGAATCTTTTCGTTCAAATGTTCTGGATTCTATATATATAAATTATTTTGATTGCCAATAAATGGAACCACGTGATTTTATCAGACATGAAAAATTAAAACTGTCTTATTGCAAAAATAAATTAAGCAAAAAAAATACTAAGTTTACAAAGGATTGTTCTATAAAAATTTTTTCGGGAAATACAGAAAGTATTTCCTGTATAAAAAGACACTCTCGATGCTCGTCTTTATTTTTTTCTGGAGATTCAAGAGGAAACATAGAAGCTTGGTCTTTGTTTACAAGAAAGCGTGTACGTTATGTAAAGGCTCATTCTGATGTTATCAAAGATTTAGCAATTAACTACAAGGGGACGACTCTCGTAAGTTGCTCAGCCGATCGTTTTTTGAAAATATGGTCAATTGATGAAACTGCGTTTACAAATAAAAATTATTTCAGAAATCAGTTAGATGTCACTTCCCTATCCGCGCATCCCATGTGCGATTTCTTTTTAACCACGGGGACTCGAACATTTTTATGGGATTTAAATAAATTGCAGCCCATAAGGAGATTATACAATAAAATGGGTCTTGTTTCAAAAGCAACTTTCAATCCATTCGAATTTAACATCGCGTCTTGTTGCGCGGAAGATCGATCGGTTTTTTTATGTGATCTTAGACTGAATCATCATGTGAAAAAATTTTTCTTTAATATGTCTAACAATGATATTTCATGGAGCTACGTATATCCGTCGCAGTTTACAGTAGCAAATGAAGATGGAAACTTATACTCATTTGATATCAGAAATTTCAGTAAGATATATAGAACTTTTAAAGGTCATTTCATGCCAGTAACAACTTTAAGTCGAAGTCCAGCTGGGCACTTAGTTGCCAGTGGTTCATTTGACAATACGATTAGGTTATCCAGTGATAAACTTCTTTCATTTAGCCAGACTCTTTTTGTACCTGAAATGAAAAAAGTTTATAATATATTCCTTTCCCTGGATAGCAAGTGTTTAGTTAGTGCCAGTGAAGACGGAACTTTGCGTCTTTGGAAAAATTTTGAACAAAATGCCCGTGTTTATGCAAGTTTTTTTAAGAAAAGTTTTTTTAAGAAGAAACGTAACGATAAGTTATGTTTGTTTTCTTTATATTCTCACTGCCCAATATATACGAGAGCTAAGGTTAATCGACATAAAAAAAATAGTTCTGTTTCTGAATTTCTTTTGCCAGCATATATAAATTTTAAACTCAAAAAGTTTAATTAAATAAAATATAATCAAAAATCATATCACATACGTCTTTTGTTTTAAAACGTCTTTTATATTCATATGACAATCTAGATTTATTTGCATTTTTACTTTGGATTGTATCGTATTCACTGTTCTTAAAAATTTTTTCACACGATATATTATAGTTATCAGCTGTCCAATGTGTCACTTGAATTTTTTTAAGATTTGTGAATTTTGTATACTGATGTAACGATCCGAACTTAACTTTGTTTTTAATGAAATTATATATATTTGAAAAATTTTTGTTTTTTTTTTAAATTTTTTATGAAGGAAAAATTTAAAAAAAAAACAAGTTCAAAGTTTTTTTTTTTCCAATTGACTGTGGCGATTTTTTTGTGATCAATGTACACTTACTTGACATTTTTATTTTATCATATACATTTGTCTTCTGGTACGTTCTATATATTATCACAAAAAGTTTAATCCAAATTACCGACAATTTTACAAATACATTTACCATGCTTTTTTTATAGTTTGTCTTAATTTTGTTTTTTATAAATCGAATTTTGCATTTTGTTTTAAATGATTTGATAGCTAATGAGTATGAATTAAAATTAGTTTTTTTTAAATTTAAATATATGTTTTCTACGAAAAAAAGCCTTTTTTTTACAAATATAAAAAATTTATCCAAAAGTGAAATAATTTTTTTTTTTTAAAATATTTATAATTTTCGTATACAAAATTGTATATTCCGATAGTGTGTAAGATATAACATAATTTTTGATTATTTACTATAGAATAAATGGATTTTTTATATGACTGTAAATTTGACTTCTTTTTTGACTTGAGCAATTTAAAATAGGGTGTGTATTTTTTTTTTTTCCTATTGAAATTATTTATAAATTTTTCTATAGAGAGAAAAGTTTTTTTTAAACACTCCATATACGATACGTATGTAAATTTATAACATATGTAATTTTTTTCAGAAAAAAGTATGGTATTTTCAACATTTATCTAAAAAATATGAATTTCAAAAAGCTTTTTTTTCTAATTTTTAAGTTAAATAAACTTAGAAACACCTTATTTTTTCATAACGGCTCATTTTTTGTTTATTTTTATAAATATGTAATAACAAAAAAACTTCATTTACTGGGGTTGATTGACACTATAAATGATTTTAAAAAAAACCCGATTACATTAAATTGTTTTAAGAAAAGAATGTTAAAAAATATTCTAGTTAATAATCATTTGACCGATTCAGTGAAGAAAGCTTTATACTTGATTAAAAAAAAAAAGTTTTTATTGACTCTAAATTGGTTTTACATCCTGATTTATTACTTACTCGAGAATTAGAAAAAAAAATAGTTATAATTAAATAAAACTTTTGTATTTTTTTTTAAATAATCAGTTTTTTAACAGAAGAAAAAGATGACCAACCAACCGTTTGTTTGTAGTTTCAGTAGTTATTTTTTTGTTAAATTATGCACTGATCTTGTTTCGAGAAAATTTTTTCTTCTGTATTCCATTAACGATACAATTTTTAGCAAAGTGAATTTAATTAAAAAAAAGCTACAAAAGTTTTTTTTAATGAATTCTTTGATCAACCGAGTACCTAGATTTAAATCAAATTTTTCATCTTACATATTTCTCTTAAAAATTGGAAATTCAAAAATATCTAACAATTTTATGAACTATAAATTGGTTAGCAAAAAATTTTTTAAATTAATTTATATAATTACCACTTTTTGCGAATGGGAATGCCGTAATTCTTTCAAAAATATGTTAATTCTTTTTAAAAACGAAATAATTTTTTCAAAAGATATAAAAATTTTGTGGAAAAAACTTAGTCAAATTTTTCTTTTTAATATAAAAAAAATTTTTTGTTTTTATAATATCACATCGATGTATAAAAATCAGAATAAAACTTTTTTTAAACTTAAAACAAAAATTTTTTGTTTTTCTTTATTACTCTTATCCAATTTTTCAAAATGGTATTATACACGATTTATCATGTTTTTCGCAAATATTTTTAATCAACTGCAAATTTTAGATTTTCTATCGACATATGTAATTTTTTTTGAAAAAAAACTTCAATTAAAACATATCAAACATAAACTTTTTTATATTATCACTACTTTCCATTTATAAATGCACCACAATATCTTCATTGTTATGTTTCGTATTAAGAGAAATTACACAAGAAAATGCTTTTACAGACAGATTACATAATTACAGAAGTTTTTTTACAAAAAAAACTGTTTCCATGCCGTTTTTTTGTTATGGTATGATACAAAACAGTAAGAATTATCATCAATCTGACGTCGATGAAGTTGAATTTATTTTTACTAAAATATTTTTGTTTGGTTCTTTTTTATAAATTTTTATACAAAAGCCCATTTTTTTTCCATTATTTTTATATTTTTTTCCATATCTGTTATTAAAAGTTGGCCCTTTTTTTCGTTAAATTCCATAGCTAAATTTACAGTTTTGTTTTTATATAAAATATTATCTATTGAAGGTGTAAAGAAAATGTTTTTTTTGTGAAAATTTATAATTCTTATCTTTCCGTTAAAATAACTAATTGCCAAACAATTTTTAATACAAACCGAACAGTTGTTTGTATACTTTTTATTTATTATTTTTTGTGAAATTTTTTTATTTTTTTCATGGATGATAATCGATTTTTTATTAATCGCAAGTAAATATTTTTTGTTTATTAATTGATAAATATTTTTTATTTCTCGAATACTATTTTTTATTATATATGTATTTTTATTTATTTTTAAATCCCAAAAATAAATATTTCCATTTGAATTTGCTGATATAACATGAGCGCTTTGGTCGTTATTCAAAAACGAATTGACACTTCCTCCGCATGTATATAGAGTTAAAATGTTTTTGTAAACTCGATTATCCCATAATTTTAATGTGCCATCTTTAGAACTTGAAATTATCAGATTTAAGCAAAAATTTTTTGCTAGTTTTGTGACACTATTAGAATGGCCTGTATATCTTCTGGTAAGAACATTTTTACAGAAATCCCACTCATCAAATATACAGTCGCCTCCTCCCGTGAAAACGTGATTAGGGTTAATATCGAAAATTATAGTAGAGATTTTTCCCAAATGAGTTTCAATAATCGATGAGTTTTTAAAATATCGGGTATTCCATAAATAAATTTTGTTTTTAATTGTACCAGTTGCAAAAATTGTACCAGTTGTGTTGGTTGTTAACACATCCATGTAAATCGGGCATCCTTTTATTATTTTAGTGATTGTCCATTTTTCTCCGATTTTTATCAGAGAATTTTGACTATTTTTAATTTTTGAATACATGTAATTTTGTAAAAATATTGTTTAAAAATAATCATAAATATTTATTTAGTTTTTTTCTTTTCAGTCTAAAATTAATTAGAACCATATTGGTTTTTCTTTTTTTTTAGTTTTTGTACTAGCGAAAAAAAGAGCCTTATGTGTGATCTTTTTACAAAATTTATTAAAAAAAGTAATCGGAGGTTTTTTTTATTTTTCTCTTTCTCCCGTTTTACAGTAAAAAAAAAGGAACATGGTTTCCATTGAAGCGAGCCGAGTAAAAGCCAGATCACTTGTATACGACTTGGTTTTATGAGAGACAAGGTATTGTAAGGAGTAGAGTAGCTTTTTTTCTTTTTCTTCTTTTTAGAGGAAAAAAAAAGTGCTGCGATCTCTTGAGATTTTAGCCTTGAACTAGAAATGGAAGAAAATTTTCTTCCATTTTCTTTTCTTTGATCTGTTTTTTTATATATATACATATATGTGTTATTAATAAACACTAGAGAATGTGATGTTTTTGATAAAAACTGTTAGTAGTAAATTGCATACAGCACTCGGGGTTCCCAAGAGATCCCTCATCTTAGTACTGACCGAGCCTACGTGCGCTTAAGTTGCGAATTCGAAATGGGTTCGCCTGCGTGTGCTAACGAGTATGACCGTATGCGTATTATTTCTTGTTTCTTTCACAGAAAAAAAAAGAAAAAAAAAAAGAAAAAAAAAAAAAAGAAAAAAAAAGAAAAAAAAAGAAAAAAAAAGAAAAAAAAAGAAAAAAAAAGAAAAAAAAA